>NW_024716703.1:21948525-22177080 GCF_018991925.1 Homarus americanus | reverse complement strand
TGTTGTGCTTCGTTTCGAGAGGATTTGCAGTAATTGCTCTCCCTCCCTCTCTCCCTCCCTCTCTCTCCTTCCCTCCCTCCTCCCTCCGTTTCATCACTCTCTCTCCCTTCCTTCTTTCTCTCCCTCTCTCCCCTTTTATTTCCTCCTGCTCTCACTGGCGCCTGGGGTCCCCTCCTTCTGGCTGTGTATTCTTTCCTCTTGTTGTTGTTATTGTCTGTTTGTTGTTGTTGTGTCTGTTTTGTTGTTGTTATTGTCTGTTTGTTGTTGTTGTTATCCATGTTTTGTTTTATTGCCTGTTTTGTTGTTGTTGTTGTTTTATTTTGTTGTTGTTTATCTCATCCCGAAGGAAAAACGTTGTGCATGACCTCTGTTTGTCTCTGTGTACTGTACGTTCTCCGTATGTCTCTTTGTCTCTTTTCTTCCCTCCTCCTCCTCCCACCGGTAAGTCCTCGTCATCCCCCCTCCTCCCCTGTAAGGCCTTGTCACCCCCCTAGCCGCTATCATGCCCAGTACCATTGGTACCTCTCCTACCCCCTTGCCCTGTTCCACCTCCCTACCTACCACTGTTCCTTCCTACCACACCACCTCCTTACCCACCACACCCCTACCACACCACCCCCTAATACTACCACCTGTCGACCTCCTGCTTGGTTGCTTATCATTGTATTCATCACACGCATCATCCACTCGTTTTATCAGCCGATCTCCCCTCATGGTGACCAGGTGGCCGCAAACACGATAATTTGTTGAATGATAAGGAGCAGATGACAGCTGATTGTGCGATACTGTGGGGGAGGGTCTCTCTCTCTCTCTCTCTCTCTCTCTCTCTCTCTCCTCTAGCACCTATCTCCTCACCTTACCGACATATTTCCATGCTTGGTCCTGTTAGTGGGTATGAAAATTCTCGGTTGGTTTGAAGCAACTTTACACGTGTGTTGGTTTAGGGAGTTTTTTATTATTATCATCTAAGTTTTACAAATGGCAAGTGTTCTCCATCACGGCTTCAAGTGTGATGCTGGAGGAGGTGGTGGAGGGTACTAAAGGCTTCAAGTGTGTGATGTTGGGAGGAGGATGAGGAGGTGGGGAGATGGAGTAGGAGGAGGTGGAACAGGAGGTAGCGTGAAAGATTTAAGGGATGGGTGTTGGGGGTGTAGGGGCATAGGGTGTGTGTTGAAGGGTGTAGAAACTGTGTTGAGGGTGTAAAGTGTGTTGAGGGGTGTAAGAGTGTGTTCAGTGAGGGTGTAGAGTGTGTTGAAGGTGAAGTAGGTATGTTGAGAGGAGTGTAGCGTGTCTCTCGTGGGTTTATAAGTGTGTTGATGGTGTCTTGTTGTTTGTATAATGTGTACAGAGTGTGTGTGTGTGTGTTGAGTATGTGTATATAAAATGTGTGTTCCTGAGGGGCCTTGCAGGGGTGGCGTCTCGTCCTGGTTGATGGCTGATGCTGCACTCAAGCAGGTATCTTTTGAGCCGTAAACAAGTACAGTGTGTCTCTGATTTACATGGTTATGGGAGGAGGAGGAGGAGAGGAGATGTTACGTAGGAGTGAAGGATATAGGAGGGGAGGAAGAAGAGGAGAGAGGGAAAGGATGAGAAGGTAGAGTGACGGAAATAGGAAGGAGAAGAAACACGAAGAGGGTAGGTGAGAAGGGATGAAATGGTGAAGGGAGAGTGGAGGGGATAAGGGACACGGAGGAGGAAGGAGCAGGTGGACAAGCACGAAGGAGTGAAGAAGAGGGGTGATGAGAGGAGTTAGGTGGAAGGTGGGGGAGAGGGGTGGAAGGGGAAGAGATGAGAGAAAAGTGATAATCTCAGGTAAGTGACCAGGTAGGTAGCTGTTATTATAGTGTTGGGTTAGGCTATTAATTGTTGTGTTTACATATTGTTATTTTCGATTGATGACGTCACATTAATTGTATTTTATTTTTTAAAGATGAAAATAAATGTTACTGGATGTTGTTGATTTTCATTGGTGTTTATTCCGTTATTTATAGATTTGTTTGTTTATTTGTAAAGTATAAACAAATATGAAGGAAATTGTATCTTTTGGTCAGTTGAGATAGAATTTAAATGTTCATTTTTTTTTATAGTGACTTAAATTCTTTTTTTTTTATTAAATTAGAGTAAAATTCGATCGTAATTGCACACCATATTTATTTTAGTAAGTTAAAAGTGATTGAATGTCAAATTAACCACCCCACATTTTTGTACAGTGATTAGTCTAGTTTTTGTGTAGAGTGGTTGGTGCTGCCATTATCCCAGGGAGGGTGAGAGGGAGGAGAGGTGAGGAGGGAGGGAGGTGTGAGAGAGAGGGAGAGAGGGAGGGAGGGAGAGACATGGTCAAGATTATACAGAGTGGCGCCAGGACAATGGGCCACTAATCACTTCCAAATTGCCTGGGGAAGGTGTTCAGTTGATTACCCTGAGTTCTCACGTTTTCTGTGGCGCGGCAAGAAATTTTTGTGAGAGCACTGAAGCGCACTGTTTATGTTTATAGGATTTTTTATTTGGTTGTATATGATTTATAAGGTTTATCCACTTCTCTTGTAATTAGAAAATGACAGGTTTGTAGGTTTGAGATTATAAGAGCCCTGTGTCATTCATAAATCGAGTGATGAAATGAAGGGATTCTGTTTACAAACCCCGCCAGCTGTCAGGAGCTCTGGTGTATAAATTCCTTCAGATGGATTCAATTAGCCTGGTTGTGTATTGGTTTTAATTGGATTAACATCTGCCAGTAACATTAACTTGATGATTCACTCTTTATCATCTGGTGGTCTTGGCCACAGTAGACGTCTTGTGTGTTGGATTACTCTCCCCCGCCCCCGGTCGCCACCATTGAACTGTTCTTGTGAGTGTGGGTGTGTGATACCTTCTAGGAGGCCAACACCTACTCTCACCCACCATCAGGACGGACACCCTTGACTCTCACGCGGTAGTTAGATCACTACACCTGTAACAATCTAGATCCATTTGACTTACAGGTATAGGCGGTTCAATAGCAACAGTCGATTGATCTGGCTGACGTGTCAGGATCACTGTGTCCGATTAACCTGGCGGATTGGGCGGTGTGTTGACGGTGTGTGTATGTGTGTGTGCTTTAGGTGGACATGAGGGTGGTATTGGAGGTTGAGAGTGTTGACTGTCTGTGTCATCTTGGAGGTCTCTACACACCTCACGTGATCTGATCTTCTACCTGAGTAATGTTAACGATCTACTGAAATTTTCTGGTTTAATAATAATATTAATAATAATAATAATAATAATAATAATAATAACGAAAATAGCTGCCTAAAAATAATGATAATGGTGATAGCTTAAATGAAAATTAAAATCCATATTTGATTGTCATGAAATACAGACACCAATTAGGACAATATATATAGAAAGAAACTACTGTGGAGGTCGTTGTGTACTTAGGAACCACCGTGGACAGCTATTGACGTGGACCTTATTGTGATCATATCGTTCCTACACCTGAGAGATGGAGTTTAGAGACAATTAGAGGAGTCAACAAGATGAGTGAAAGATGTTAGGAATGGTTATGTATCACAGACAGGTGTTTCAGGAGGTACTAGTGTGGAGGATGTGGTGAAGGATGCCTCCTCCTCCCTCTCTATATATCCATCTCTCCCTCCTCCATACCTTTCTATCCCTCTATCTTTAATATCATCTATCTCCCTGTACCTCCTTCTACCCTTAACCTCCTCCCAACTATCCCTTACTCATCTTTGTCAACCCCAGTGGAGAGAGAGAGAGGAGAGAGAAGCCCCTCCACCTCGTGCTTGGTGACACATAATCACCTCGATAATACCTGTATTTGTCTCACCTTTTTATAACAAGTTTATGAATAGGGTTCCTTCCTAACCAACACGGCCGGGGTGAGGGAGGGGATGGGGAGGACATTACTCGGTACTGTACGTTTGCCTGTCCATCTGTCAATAATAGTCTCTTGAAATGTAACTTTATTTTCCAATACGAGTAAATGTGATAGTGTGTATATAGTTCCTTGGCACCTAGGAGGTCACCCCTGTTGTCACTAGGATCACTGGGTCAGAATCCAAGAGTCATTGTTGTTAGGGAATAAAATTTGGGCTTTGGAACTAGGTTTAACTTTCTGTGCACGGATGAACACGATACTTTTATCTTACTGCTGGCTGGGGTGAGGAGATGGCTGGGGTGAGGAGATGGCTGGGGGTGAGGAGCTGGCTGGGGTGAGGAGATGGCTGGGGTGAGGTGCTGGCTGGGGGTGAGGAGATGGCTGGGGTGAGGTGCTGGCCGGGGTGAGGAGCTGGCTGGGGTGAGGTGCTGGCTGGGGTGAGGGAGCTGGCTGGGGTGAGGAGCTGGCTGGGGTGAGGGAGCAAGTTTGTTATTAATTCTGTGTTACGAGACAAAGGTTTAAGGTAGAGGGGGGTGTGGTTTGGGGGGTGATGGGGGAAGAGGTCGTAATCCTTATGCTATCCGTCCATCTGGCCCGTCCATCCATCCGTGAATGAATGTGTGTGTGTGTGTGTGTGTGTGTGTGTGTGTGTGTGTGTGTGTGTGTGTGTGTGTGTGTGTGTGTGTGTGTGTGTAAATAAATGGTTTTCCACACAATGACTAAAATTGTACTGGGCACATTGTATTCCAACTCTGTCTATAGATTCTTTATATACAGTTGTTGGGGCTTATCGATCTGTCTGTCTGTCTCTCTCTGTCTGTCTAATGGTGGGGGGGATCAGCCATTTCATTGATGACTGTAGTTGTGTTTTTGGATTTTTATTTTTTTTTAAGTTTATGGTGTGTGTGTGTGTGTGTGTGTGTGTGTGTGTGTGTGTGTGTGTGTGTGTGTGTGTGTGTGTGTGTGTGTGTGTGTGTGTGTGTGTGTGTGTGTGTGTGTCGCCTTTGACCATGTTGAGAGAATAATATTATTGCTTGTTTTTTTTAAAGGTGTTTCTCTGAATGTTTATATTTTCACCGTTTATGTTATTGTTTGTTTTTCATTGTTCTTCAGTTGTATGTTGTTCTCTTGTATTTGTTATTTATTGTTTTGTTATATTCATCCTGTCCTTGTTTGGCTGGGACTATTATTATTATATGGGCAGTATATATACACACTCAAACACATACATACATACATACATACATACATAGATACATACAGACATACGAGACATTTATTCGTTCATTCATTCATGCATGTATACATTTATTCACTCAATCCTACAAACATACATACATACATACATACATACATACATACATACATACATACATACATACATACATACATCACTGCAGCTCTCAACGTAACGACTAAATATCCCGCCAGATCAAGCACACTTTACCTCTCCTCTCCTTCACCTATTACCTTCCTGCCTGCCCACCAACCAACCCACCCACCCACCAACCCACCCACCCACCCACAAGGTGTTTTAATTTTACTTATTGAAGGTTTTACTGAGAATAGTTTGGTTGGGTTATAGTGTGGGTGTACAGGTGTCATGGTGTACAGGTGTCATGGTGTACAGGTGTCATGGTGTACAGGTGTCATAGTGTACAGGTGTCATAGTGTACAGGTGTCATGGTGTACAGGTGTCATGGTGTACAGGTGTCATGGTGTACAGGTGTCATGGTTGTACAGGTGTCATGGTGTACAGGTGTCATGGTGTACAGGTGTCATGGTGTACAGGTGTCATAGTGTACAGGTGTCATAGTGTACAGGTGTCATAGTGTACAGGTGTCAAGGTGTACAGGTGTCATGGTGTACAGGTGTCATGGTGTACAGGTGTCATGGTGTACAGGTGTCATGGTGTACAGGTGTCATAGTGTACAGGTGTCATGGTACAGGTGTCATAGTGTACAGGTGTCATAGTGTACAGGTGTCATGGTGTACAGGTGTCATGGTGTACAGGTGTCATAGTGTACAGGTGTCATAGTGTACAGGTGTCATGGTGTACAGGTGTCATAGTGTACAGGTGTCATGGTGTACAGGTGTCATGGTGTACAGGTGTCATGGATGTACAGGTGTCATAGTGTACAGGTGTCATGGTGTACAGGTGTCATGGTGTACAGGTGTCAGGTGTACAGGTGTCATGGTGTACAGGTGTCATAGTGTACAGGTGTCATAGTGTACAGGTGTCATGGTGTACAGGTGTCATGGTGTACAGGTGTCATGGTGTACAGGTGTCATAGTGTACAGGTGTCATGGTGTACAGGTGTCATGGTGTACAGGTGTCATGGTGTACAGGTGTCATGGTGTACAGGTGTCATGGTGTACAGGTGTCAAGGTGTACAGGTGTCATGGTGTACAGGTGTCATGGTGTACAGGTGTCATGATGTAGGTGTCATGGTGTACAGGTGTCAAGGTGTACAGGTGTCATAGTGTACAGGTGTCATGGTGTACAGGTGTCATGGTGTACAGGTGTCATGTGGTGTACAGGTGTCATGGTGTACAGGTGTCATGGTGTACAGGTGTCATGTGTACAGGTGTCATGGTGTACAGGTGTCATAGTGTACAGGTGTCATAGTGTACAGGTGTCAAGGTGTACAGGTGTCATGGTGTACAGGTGTCATAGTGTACAGGTGTCATGGTGTACAGGTGTCATAGTGTACAGGTGTCATAGTGTACAGGTGTCATGGTGTACAGGTGTCATGGTGTACAGGTGTCATAGTGTACAGGTGTCATGGTGTACAGGTGTCATAGTGTACAGGTGTCATGGTGTACAGGTGTCATGGTGTACAGGTGTCATAGTGTACAGGTGTCATGGTGTACAGGTGTCATGGTGTACAGATGTCATGGTGTACAGGTGTCATAGTGTACAGGTGTCATGGTGTACAGGTGTCATGGTGTACAGGTGTCAAGGAAATGTATTGTTTGTTTGTTTGGTTTTGTTGTCATAGTGTTGTACTGTTGTTCGTTTGTTGTGACAGTTTATTGGTTGTGACAGTTTTGGTTGTGACAGTTTATTGGTTGTGGACAGTTTGTTGGTTGTGACAGTTTTTGGTTGTGACAGTTTATTGGTTGTGACAGTTTATTGGTTGTGCAGTTTATTGGTAGTGACAGTTTGTTGGTTGTGACGGTTTTGTGGGTTGTGACAGTTTGTTGGTTGTGACAGTTTGTAGGTTGTAACAGTTTATTGGTTGTGACAGTTTGTAGGTTGTAACAGTTTATTGGTTGTGACAGTTTATTGGTTGTGACAGTTTATTGGTAGTGACAGTTTGTTGGTTGTGACGGTTTTGTGGGTTGTGACAGTTTGTTGGTTGTGACAGTTTGTTTGGTTGTGACAGTTTGTTGGTTGTGACAGCTTGTTGGTTGTGACAGTTTGTTGGTTGTGACAGTTTGTTGGTTGTGACAGTTTGTAGGTTGTGACAGTTTATTGGTTGTGACAGTTTATTGGTTGTGACAGTTTGTTGGTTGTGACAGTTTGTTGGTTGTGACAGTTTATTGGTTGTGACAGTTTATTGGTTGTGACAGTTTATTGGTTGTGACAGCTTATTGGTTGTGACAGTTTGTAGGTTGTGACAGTTTATTGGTTGTGACAGTTTATTGGTTTGTGACAGTTTGTTGGTTGTGACAGTTTGTAGGTTGTGACAGGTTTGTTGGTTGTGACAGTTTGTAGGTTGTGACAGTTTGTTTGGTTGTGACGGTTATTGGTTGTGACAGTTTGTTGGTTGTGACAGTTTATTGGTTGTGACAGTTTGTTGGTTGTGACAGTTTGTTGGTTGTGACAGGTTGTAGGTTGTGACAGTTTGTTGGTTGTGACAGGTTGTAGGTTGTGTAGTTTATTGGTTGTGACAGTTTGTTGGTTGTGACAGTTTATTGGTTGTGACAGTTTGTTGGTTGTGACTGTTTATTGGTTGTGACAGTTTGTTAGTTGTGACAGTTTGTAGGTTGTGAAAGTTTATTGGTTGTGACAGTTTGTAGGTTGTGACAGTTTGTTAGTTGTGACGGTTTGTAGGTTGTGACAGTTTGTTGTGTTGTGACAGTTTATTGTTGTGACAGTTTATTGGTTGTGACAGTTTGTTGGTTGTGACAGTTTATTGGTTGTGACAGTTTGTTGGTCGACAGTTTGTAGGTTGTGACAGTTTATCGGTTGTGACAGTTTGTTGGTTGTGACAGTTTATTGGTTGTGACAGTTTGTTGGTTGTGACAGTTTGTAGGTTGTGAAAGTTTATCGGTTGTGAAAGTTTGTTGGTTGTGACAGTTTGTTAGTTGCAGCAGTTTGTAGGTTGTGACAGTTTATTGGCTGTGACAGTTTGTTGGTTGTGACAGTTTGTAGGTTGTGACAGTTTATTGGTTGTGACAGTTTGTAGAGTTTGACAGTTTATTGGTTGTGACAGTTTGTTGGTTGTGACAGTTTGTTGGTTGTGACAGTAAATTTGTTGTATTGGTTAATTGTGACGGTTGGTTTTACAGTTTGCTTGGATAGAAGTAGAGGTAGTGGAGGAGGTGGAGGTGGGGTAGAGGTAGTGAAGGAGGTGGAGGTGGAAGTAGGGAGGTGGAGGTGGGGGTACCGGGGTGAGGGGTGAGTGGGGGGGTGGTGGTGCTGGAGGTAGTGGAGGTGGAGGAGGTGGAGGTGGAGGGAGGTGGGAGTAGTGGAGGAGGTGGAGGTAGTGGAGGAGGTCGGGTGGGTTAGGGTGATGGTCGCGAGCTGTAATCTCTTCCAATTACATGGTTTAAGCAAGCGTGATGTGGGGAGTCGCGTCGTTTTGTCGGATATAATTAATAGCTCCATTTTTCTGCTACCTGGAGCTAATTAGCGACCTGTGTTGGTGTTTTACGGAGCTTTGTAGTGAGTCGGATGAATCGTTTGCCCGGGCTGTCTGTTCGTGAGTCGCTTCGGTTTAGTGCGTTATCTGTTGATGTGTGAGGTAAGTGCGTTAAATGTGCGTGTGTTTTGGTGCATAAGTTGTATATCGTTATCTTGCTGTGCGTGTGTTTAATGCGTCGTCCTTTCTTTCTTGGGTTTGACGTATCAGCAAACCGTACATGCGTTTGATGCGTCATTCTTAATCATGCTCTCAAAACGACGTCACTGACCCATGCGTTTGATGTGTCATTCTTTATCATGCTCTCAAAAGACGTCACTGACCCACGTCGTCATTCTTTATCATGCTCTTAAAACGACGTCACTGACCCATGCGTTTGATGCGTCATTCTTTATCATGCTCTTAAAACGACGTCACTGACCCATGCGTTTGATGCGTCATTCTTAATCATGCTCTCAAAACGACGTCACTGACCCATGCGTTTGATGCGTCATTCTTTATCATGCTCTTAAAACGACGTCACTGACCCATGCGTTTGATGCGTCATTCTTTATCATGCTCTTAAAACGACGTCACTGACCCATGTGTTGATGTGTCATTCTTATCATCTTAAAACGACGCCACTGACCCATGCGTTTGATGCATCATTCTTTATCATGCTCTCAAAACGACGCCACTGACCCATGCGTTTGATACTCGCTCATACGTTTAGATACATCTCATACGATCCCCCGCACCCATCGTATGCGTCACCTTGCCTTGCATGCGTCGCTGCGTGTGTGCGGTGAAAGACACAACGAGGTGATGATAAATTAGCTGTCTGTGTGTGTATCAGTCTTGACGGCGTGGGAGGGGGATAGTAGGGGATAGAGGTGGATAGAAAAGGTTAGAAGAGAAGGATAGGGATGGAGGGTTGAATAGAGAAAGGTTGAGGAGGTGGAAAGCAAGGGAATGGGAGTGGTGGATAGGGATGGATGAATGGGAGGTGGTGGATAGAAAGACTTGAAAGGGGTGGATAGGGATGGATGGATGGAGGAGGTAGGTAGAAATGGATAGAGAGGGATGTTTAGAGCAGGTGGATAGAGAGATGATTGTCCACGTTTGAATCACTGGATAGAGGGATAGTTGACCGTGGTGGATAGAAGGTTAGGAGATAGAGGTATTGTGTTGTGGGGATAACTTCAACAAGGTGGAGGTTAAGTGGGAACTGCGTCACTTGACCTCATGATCAAGTGTTTGTTCAATTTACTGCTGGGTGGTGGGCGAGTTGTGGTAGGATAAGGGAATGGGTGGTGTTGGAGGGGAAGAGGGAGGTTGGCAGGGCAGAGGAAGGGGGTGTTGGGGGTTGTGGCAGAGGAAAGGGGTGTTGGGGTTGTGTCAGAGGAAAAGGGGGTGTTGGGGTTGTGGCAGAGGAAAGGGGTGTTGGGGGTTGTGTCAGAGGAAAGGGGTGTTGGGGGTTGTGGCAGAGGAAAGGGGGTGTTAGGGGGGTTGTGCAGAGGAAAGGGTGTTGGGGGGTTGTAGCGAAGGGAAAGGGGGTGTTGGGGTGGTTGTGGCAGAGGAAGAGGGTGTTAGGGGAGGTTGTGGCAGGGGGGTGTTGGGGGTTGTGGCAGAGGAAGGGGATGTTAGGGGGTTGTGGCAGAGGAAAGGGGATGTTGGGGGTTGTGGCAGAGAAGGGGTGTTGGGGGAGAGGGAGGTTGTGGCAGAGGAGGGTGTTTTATAAATGGAAAATTATTTATATATTTTAGGCTTTCAATCAGCTTAATTCAGTGACCCAGCTTGAAAAACCAAACCTGAAGCTGAGAAACATATTTGACTAATTTATAAAGTTTATTCATTTCCTAAAATTAGACACAGAAAATCACCTTAACACCCTCAAGCACAGAAAATCACCTTAACACCCTCAAGCACAGAAAATCACCTCAACACCCTCAAGCACAGTAAATCACCTCAACACACTCAATCACAGAAAATCACCTTAACACCCTCAAGCACAGAAAATCACCTCGACACCCTCACGATCACCTCAACACCCTCAAGCACAGAAAATCACCTTAACACCCTCAAGCACAGTAAATCACCTCAACACCCTCAAGCACAGAAAATCACCTTAACACCCTCAAGCACAGAAAATCACCTCAGCCTCAAGCACAGAAAATCACTCCAACACCCTCAAACAGAAAATCAACACCTCAGCACAGAAATCCTCAACACCCTCAAGCACGTAAATCCCTCAACACCCTCAAGCACAGAAAATCACCTTAACACCCTCAAGCACAGTATATCACCTCAACACTCAAGCACAGAATCACCTTAACACCCTCAAGCACAGTAAATCACCTCCACACTCGCACAGAAAATCACAACACCCTCAAGCACAGTCACCTCAATACCCTCAAGCACGAAAATCACCTCAACACCCTCAAGCACAGAAAATCACCTTAACACCCTAAGCACAGAAAATCACCTCAACACCCTCAAGCACAGTAAATCACCTCAACACCCTCAAGCACAGAAAATCACCTTAACACCCTCAAGCACAGTAATACCTCAACACCTCAAGCACAGAAGTCCCAACACCTCCAAGCACAGTAAATCACCTCAACACACTCAAGCACAGAAAATCACCTTAACACCCTCAAGCACAGTAAATCACCTCAACACCCTCAAGCACAGAAAATCACCTTAACACCCTCAAGCACAGTAAATCACCTCAACACCCTCAAGCACAGAAAATCTTCCCTCAAGGACAGTAAATCACCTTAACACCCTCAAGCACAAGACAGGATGGGCGTGTCTTAAGGCTCCCCCTGACGATCAATTCCAGGGTTGAGTCACAGCCAGACAAGATGGTGAGTCAACTGAGTCACATTATACAACGAACCACGATATGACTGTTTGTTTTCATGTCAAGAAGTGATTGATGTACTGTGTTTGTTTATGTCAAGTGATTGATGTACTGTGTTTGTTCATGTTAGAAGTGATTGATGTACTGTGTTTGTTTTCATGTTAAAAGTGATTGATGTACTGTGTTTGTTTTCATGTCAAGAAGTGATTGATGTACTGTGTTTGTTTTCATGTCAAGAAGTGATTGATGTACTGTGTTTGTTTTCATGTCAAGAAGTGATTGATGTACTGTGTTTGTTTTCATGTCAAGAAGTGATTGATGTACTGTTTGTTGTGGATAGCTGTAACAATCGATGGGTAGTTATATCTTATAGAATTGGTGGCCTGCTGATCACAGAACCCCTTAGAACTTGGGCAGAAACCCCAGAACTTGGTCACAGAACCCCTCCTAGAACTTGGTCACAGAACCCCCCCTAGAACTTGGTCACAGAACCCCCAGAACTTGGTCACACTCAGCTCCGAAAATCGATTCTTTACCTCTGAAACTTTGATGAGTCTGAGTAATTGGTCCTTTGACATATGGAGAACTCTCAGGGCAGCACCAAACTACACACTGGGTTTAAGGGGTTATCACGGTGAGTGCAAACCTTTAACTCCCTCCAAATAACCTCCAACAACCTCCAAATAACCATCAACATCATTTATTAACTTTCGGCCACCTCCACTTACCTCCGACTACCTCCAAACAACTTCTTTCAACAACCTCTAAATAACCTTCAACAACTTTTGCAGCCTCCGACAATCTCCAATAACTTCCAACACTCAGTACCCCAGCAACCTCCAGTTACCTACAACAACACCAACAACCTCTAAACAACCTCCAACAACCTCTAAACAGCCTCCAACAACCTCCAATCTCCTCAACTACTCCACCACACTCCAACAACCACTAACAACCTCCAACAACCATTAACAACCGACCACTAATGTACCTTATAAATAATAGAGTAGTATAGATGTATAACCTTTTAGTGTTTGTAGACCAGGTGTCCTTTGTGACTACCTCTTGATGGCTTTATCCCCCAATAAAGCCATCCCCCTCCCCCCACCCTCCTTTCCCTGGCCTTCCTCCACCCACTCATCTACCCAATCCCCTCTCCTCCTCCTCCCCCCCTCACCTATACCCCACCTTGCTACCCACCACCACCCGGCCTTTCCCAGCCCCAGGTCTAGACGACTTCAGATGTCACGTGTCAGTAATTCGCATATAAATTAAAGTCATATTTGCATCTGCCCTGACAACCTCCTCCCTGGTATTTTTCCTCATTTATCATTCTCTTTTATTTCTCTTATCTCTTGTCTTCTTCGCTGTTAATCTATACTGAGTCTTTTTTTCGTATTATTGATCAGGTGAAGGTGTTATTATTATTATTATTATTATTATTATTATTATTATTATTATTATTATTATTATTATTATTATTATTATTATTATTATTATTATTATTATTATTATTATTAGTGTTGTTTTCACCGTAATAGTCCTCCTCCTCCTCCTCCTCCTCCATTTCATCATGTCATCAGTACACACCTTTCCTTACCTGTATTAAGTATGGCGGTCAAACTGTATATCAGCACCAGACGTCAATATCAAGTTAGTGAGCTTCTACACCACCTTACTCCTCTTCCTATTGAGAGGGGAGGGGTGCTAATTATACTCCAAAAAGTCTCTAAGGTTGTCTGGGCGCACACCTTTACCTTAATATTTACCCTCCCCACCAACCCCTTACCTTTCCTCCTTAATCAAGCCAGGTAATTGCATATTTAGTTCACCTGACTCGTTACCCTAAGTGTATGTGCCCCCCCACCTTCTTTCACTTGTTCTGTTGTTGAGTGTGAGGGAGGGACGTGGGGTGAAGAGGAGGATAGTGCTTGAGGTTAGGGAGGAAGAAAGAGGTAGGGGGTTAGTAATGGGAAGGGAGGTGGCTAATGAGGATTTGGGGGAGGTGAGGGGAGGAGGTTAGAGGTGAGTGAGGTAGATGAGGGAAGTGAAAGAGGAGGAGGAAGAGGGGGAAGCTAGTGATGATTGAGGGAGTCGAGTCGAGTGGAGGAAAACTACATATGAGTGAAAGAGGTAAGGGGAGGAGAGGGGTTGCGGGGGTTAGAGGAGAAAGATAAGCTAGAGATGATTGAGAGGTGAGGGGAGAGGGGGAGATGGTTGTGAGAGGCAGTGTCGGTATGGCATTAGTCGTCCCCTCGGAAATCTCCCGCTGTTTGCACTAGCTGAGGGGAAACGGATTCATCTATATTTTTTTATGATTTTTGGTGATAAGCCTCGAGCAATGGTCTCTTTCCTCCCTTCCCTCTCTCTCCCTCCCCTCCCTTCCTCTCCTCTCATCTCCTTCTCTCACTGACGACCTCTTTCTCTCCTCTTCTCTCCTTCCCTCTCCTGACTGTCGACCTTCTCTCCCCTTCCCTCCCCTCATCACACTGTCGACTTCACCCTCCTCACCCTCCTTCCCCTCCTCCAACACGGGAATCTCTACACTCCCTCACTCCCCAGTACACGGGAGGTGATCTGACCCACCACATTACTCCTACCTGGTACACCTAACCTTCAACTAATACCTTGAGTTTGTTTACCTGGAATCTGATGACCATTAGTGAAGTTAGTCAAGTGGTATACCTGTAATTTGTCCTCCTTTGATTTTTGCCCAAATATACAGTCCACTAAACATGAAAGTGGATCTCACACGCTTGACTGCCCATTTGGGACAACTAAATGTATAAGTGGTGTAAGTGGCAAAATGGTGTTGAATTAATTAAAAAAAAAAAAATAGCTCACGTATTGTTGTTGAAAATCACATTGAAATGAATAATTGATAAAAAATAATGAGCATGATGATAATTATCTCGACATATTGTTTTACTATGTTAAGTTGCCAATAATAATAAGGTATTGTACCTTCACCTGATCGTCGTCCATCAATAATGACGAAAGTAATGACGAGAGCTGCCTAAATCACTGTCACTGAGTTTACGTGTGTGTGTGTGTGTGTGTGTGTGTGTGTGTCACGAAGCAGGGCGCTTGACAAACGACCCTCCAACATACTCTCTGATTCAAGTCGAGTTCCTGCGCTTCCCTCATACCTCTGTTCCATTTCCTTTCCATCAGGTGAAGTACCTTCTTGCCTCCTACTTCTATCCCCTCTATCCTCCTCCTCCCCCTCCTCTCGCAGAGTTTAAAATTACTCCCTAACCCCTCTTCCCCTCTCCTCCCATTCCTCATCTGCATTTCCCTCCCTCTGCCTCCCTCCTTCCCATCCATATCCATATGATAGACTCCCTCCATCTTCCCCACTCCATCTCTCCTTTCAATCCTCCATTTCATAGCCTTCCTTTCTTCCCCCTCCTCCCCCTTCACTCTCATACATCCTGCCCCCCCCTCCCATTCTCTTCCTTTCCTCCCTCCAGAGTACCTTGTGGCAGGCACTTGTTCATAATATCATCTGATTGAAAAATGTACGTTGGTTGGCATGTAATACTGCTGGAGGTTGGAGGCGGTGGTGGCGGGGTATTGTTTGGTGGTGAAGTGGCGCTGATTGTTGAGGGCCGAGTGGGCGCTGCCATTGTTTGTCGAGTCGAGGCACCAGGAAAAGGATTCAAGTTTTATTTACAGGCTGGAGGTCCGTAATTGTGTTTGGAAGTGGGAAGGGAAAGAGTAGAGGGATGAGGGGGTGGAAAGGAAAGAGGAAGTAAAGGGTATTGGATGGGGGATGGATAGAGGATCGGTTGAGTGAAAGGAAGAAGCAAAGTCATTAAGATGTGAGTGAGGACGCATCTGGTGATATGTTGAAACTGTACACACGTGCTGGTGTACACGAGCCTGTAGACCAGTGCAGGTGTAGATGAAGGTTTGTTGGTGTGAGCATAGAGAAACAGGGAGGTTGGTTAGGGTGACAGTCAGTGTGGAATGGTTGACTTAAGACTGTCTGCCCAGTGTTCCTCTGGCGGCCCAACCCTCCATGGACTCCCTGTGTCCTAAAGTTCTGATGCCATGTAATGTGAGATGAGGTGGAATTTTGTCCACCATCTGCCAGTGAGAGGTTGTCACCTGTGTGCTGGGAGGTACCTCGCTACCTGCCATACTTCCGGAGTGGGTTTCCTTACTTTTGAAATTAATTTATTTGTCAGTGTTTCTGTCGGAACCTACATACTGAGGGTCACCCTACAAAGGGTTGCCCTGCCAGTTAATGTTACAGGTTTATTGTAGTAATCTTCGCGTGTCTACCTGTTTTGTTTACCATTGTCTGAGAAGATCCTGTTATCCTGCCTAACTATGTCTTGATTCACTTACAATTATTTTGGACACGATCCTCAAAGCGTGGTAAGAGGTTATGTTATTGTACGTGTTTGTGGCCTCGCTATGAGCCCTGATCCCAGGCTGCTGTTGTGTGTGTCTGTGACCTCAGCAGTGTTGGGTGGTGCTCAGTTGTCAGGTCTGCAACCATCATTAAAGTCTGTAACCTTCCTGGTGGTCCTTTGTGTTGGTGTAACATACAGTATATGGTTTTAAGTCTGAAATTAAGTTGTTATTATTATTTTTATTATTATTATTATTACCAAGTATTGTTTTCAGTGTATACAGTAGATGTTAGTGTTTTCTTAAAACTAATTATTTTTCCTTTCTTTTCAGGTAAGTTGTTGACGAGTGTAGAGAACAGCACCGGGGCAGCAGCAGCGACACAGGTCAGGTGTGTTCCTCTAACCTTCATCTATTTTTATCTATGAACTTGTTATTCCAAAATGAATCAGTGTGCGTGTGTGTATTGTGTTCCCAGTTAAGGTTATCTCTTTATATATAACATTATTGAGGTTCATTAATGAATCCTCAGCGTAATAGACCGTAATGTTTATTTGGAACACAATGTGATCACTTTGTGGCTATTACCGGCATTGAGGGCAATTAGCTCTGTGTGTCAGTATATAATGGTATGTAAATATTTCGAGATTGGTATGTGGAATATCTTGGGATTACACCGTGGATGATGTTAATATTATGTGAGCATTTTTTATGAAAATACTCACTGAACCGCGAATATGGCCCTGTATGTTAGGTCAATACCCCAGGTGCTTAATGAACATAAGAAAATAAGGAGTCTGCAATAGGCCGGTTGGCCTGTGCATGGCAGCTCCTGTCGAGAGTTACTACCACTCTCTATCATCCATGAATCTATCTAGCCTCCTTTTGAAACTCTCCAGAGTTCCCGCACTTACTACAAAGTTGCTAAGCTTGTTCCACTAGTCCACCACCCTATTTGTGAACCAGTTTCTTCCTATCTCCCTCCTAAACCTAAACTTATCCAACTTGAATCCATTGCTCCGTGTCCTATCCTGCTCGGATATTATAAGAACTTTATCTATATCCCCTTTATTGATTCCTTTCACCCACTTAAATACTTCTATCATATCTCCCCGCACTCTTCGTCTTTCTAGGGAATGCAAGTTAAGTTTCTTTAACCTATCCTGAAATGGAAGGTTTCTAAGTCCCGGAATCATTTTTGTCATTCTTCGCTGCACCGACTCGAGTGAATTTATATCCATTCTATAATAGGGGCACCAGAACTGGGCCGCATAATCGAGGTGCGGCCTGACTAGCGCAAGATATAGTTGCAATAAGACCCCTGCACTCTTGTTACTTACACTTCTAGATATAAAACCCAATACTCTGTTTGCCTTATTTCGAACATTAACGCACTGTTTTCTAGGCCGTAGGTCCGGGCTTACAAGTACCCCTAGGTCTCTTTCACAAGTCGACTTCTCTAGGTTATGCTTGTTAAGGGCCAGCATACTATAAGTATTTGTTCTTCCAATATTAAGTACGCTGCACTTGCTGGTGTTGAATTTCATTTGCCATTTTTCAGACCACCCCTGCAGTTTATTTAGATCCTCCTGTAATGCATTTGCATCCTGCCCTGAATTAATTTGCCGCCCTATTTTGGTGTCATCCGCAAACTTGCTTATGTCACTGCTGATCCCAGCATCTAGAGCTGGTTGTTAGTGGTCTACAGGTGCACCGTAGCCTTTGGCAGCCTCAGGGTAGTCAAGAAGCTAGTAATAGTAATAGTAGTAGTAGTAGTAGTGGTAGTAATGTTCATGGTAGGTGTAATAGTAGTAGGTGGAGGTGGAGTAGTAGTAGCAGTAGTAGTAGGGAGGATGGTGGTTGGGACAGACAGTGGTAAACAGCCTTTCGTCATTGCCCCCCCCCTTCATGCCTACACTCTCCTCTACCTGACCACTTTTCCTCTACTAACTTAGAATTTTTGTCTGCCATGTTTCCTAGGCGCTGTACCTTGGCGCGTTCACTGCCACAGTTTGTTAAGGCCGCTGTCCAGGAGGCTGCAGTGGATGAATATTAATGAACGGGTTTCTGTTTTCAAGAATAAAAATGTTTTGGCGGAGTCCTCTGTTAACACCTATTTTTTTATCTCTTCACCCATCGGTAATCTCTTCACTGTTCACACTTCATCATCCTACCTGTAACTCCTCTTCCTTCCTCATCATCCTACTTGTTGCTTCCCCTCTCTTGCTCCTCCTCTTTCTTACTTCTATTTCACCACTCTATTACCCCCCCCTCTCCTCTCCCTCCTCCTCCTCCTCGTCTCTTCCTCCTACTCGTCTCTTCCTCTTCACCATCTTGCTGGAGGGACCCGAGGACTCCTCCAGAGACAGCGGTGGGCAAGAGAGGAGCTGCGTCCTTCACGTTAGTTAGTGGACTTGTCTGCTACGAGGAGCCGGAATACTAATTAGGAGGATGATATGTGTGGTAATTCTTGCCAGTGTGTGGTGGTGCTGCTCCTGCTTCTCTGTCGGGTCTACTACTGCTGCTCTGTCGGGTCTACTACTGCTGCTGCTGTCGGGTCTACTACTGCTGCTGCTGCTCTGTCGGGTCTACTACTGCTGCTGCTGCTCTGTCGGGTCTACTACTGCTGCTCTGTAGGGACTACTACTGCTGCTTTGTCGAGACTTCTGCTACTGCTCTGTTGAGACTACTACGGCTGCTTTGTCAGGACTACTACTCTGGTACTGCTGCTTCTGCTACTGCTGCTCTGTCGGAGCTACTATTACTGGTGATCCTGCTCTGTCGGGACTACTACTACTACTACTACTACTGCTGCTGCTTCTCTGTTGCGACTACTGCTATTGCTACTCCTGTGTCGGGACTATTACAGCGGCTGCTACTCTGTCGGGACAGCTATACTACTGCTGTTTCGTCGAGATTGCTGCTGCTTCTCTAATTTAGATTCTTGAAAGTGCAGGACTAGTAACCGTTAGAGGGGCTTGTTGTTACTCCGGGGTTGTTGTTGTACTTGTGATTAATCTGTATCCCGCCTCTTGGTTATTGTTACTACTGGAGGACCCCTGCTGGTTGTGATGTTGTTATTATTATTATTACTTGGGGGAGACCTTGTTGGCTCTCGTGTTCCACTGTGATTACTCCTTCTCTCTCTCTCTCTCTCTCTGTTAATATTATTATTATTATTATTATTATTATTATTATTATTATTATTATTATTATTATTATTATTGTTGTTATAACTGTGACTTACCTTACAGTTGGGAGTGAGGGTGGAGGGAGTGAGGGTGGAGGGAGTAGGTGAAGGGAGTGAGGGTAAAGGGGAGGAGGGGTGGGAGGGAGTGAGGGGTGGAGGGGGGTGGAGGGTGGGAGGGGAGTTGGAGGGTGGAGGAGTTGAGGTGGAGGGAGTTGAGGGTGAAGGGGGGTGAGCACTGTGTAGGAGTCATCACTTGGCCTTGTTGACATGGTGGGTCATCCTGGGTACTAGAAAAAGAGAGTCTGCTTGTTCAGTTTTGTTCACTCGCTAATTGTTCTTCCCTGATATTGTGTTCTTTTGTTCACTCTTCTTCCTAACGCTGTAGTTGTGATGTTTACTTTTTTTTTTTTGTCTTTAAATTTTAGTTTTATATAATTTGTATTGTGGTTTTTTTTTACGTATGATTACAGTGAGTTTTGGTTTCAAGCATTAAAGTGATGACGATGATGATGATGATGATGATGATGATGATGATAGTATTAAGTAAAGTCATAATATAGTAGTAGTAGTAGTAATAAGAGTGGGAATAGTAGTAGTGGTAGTAGTAGTAGTAGTAGTACAGTAGGTATTGAATATATAACAGGTTTGATGCAGTGGTTAATATACATCGGGGTTCCAGTGGTAAGTATTGTATATATATATATATATATAGTATATATATATATATATATATATATATATATATATATATATATATATATATATGTATGCTGATTCAGTGGGAAATACAGTGGATTATATGAGCATTGATCCAGGGTTTAATACATGGGGAGGTTAAAGTATGTGTTAATGAGTCGCGGGAACAGCCGAGGTTAACGCCTTTAAAAATATAACCTTGATTTTACCTGTCAGTTATGTAGCTGCGTTATCTTCTCTCTCTCTCTCTCTCTCTCTTCCGCCTCCTGCCTCTTTCCCCTCTCCTTCCCCTGCCTCCCTTCCCTGTTCCTCCCACTTCCTCCCTCCCCTTTTCTCCTCTGTCCCTCCCCCTGCCCCCTCCCCTTTCCCCTCTCCTCCCCATGCTTCTCTTTCCTCTCCATTCCTCCCCCACCTTTTCCTTCCCTTCATCACCTCATCTGCTTCTCCCTACCTAAATTCTCACCTCCCTTTCCTTCTCTACACACACACACACACACACACACACACAATAAGCCACACACACACACACACACACACACACACACACACCTAATCAATAGAACAACTTGATACACACAACCCCAGCCTGAGGTTTTATGCGACGTCAAGTGAATTTGGTATGTGGGATGAGAAGTGTTGCAGCCAGAGTGTGAGAGAGATGAGGTAGAGTGCGTGGGAGGGTGAAGGTAGGAGTGCGTGAGGGGGAGAGAAGAGGAAGAGTGCGGGGAGTGGAGATAAGATTAGTCCATGGGGGAGTAGAGAAACCAGGAAGGGGAGTTTATGAGGAGAGAAGAGGAGGAGGAGGGGAATTGAGTGGAGGAATAGTGCGTGAAGGAGAAAGAGGAAGAGTGCGTGTAGGAGAAGGAGGAGTGTGTGGAAGATGTGTGGGCGAGGTGGTGAAGGAGCTGTCCTGGCCTTCTGCTGGATGAATATTAATACCAAGTGGTCGTGACTCCCTCGGCTGCCTCCTCCTCCTCCTCCTCCTCTGGAAGATACACATAGGTTTCTTATGTAAGATGAGAGTAGGATTACTGAGGTTGTCTCGCAGGATCAAGTAAGATACGGGATTTTCACTTGTAAGATTACTTCAGAATACAAGGTGTAATTTCTCGTAAGATCTGACGCTTCCCTTGTAAGAAATGATGGTGGGAGACATGGGGATTCTCTCGCAAGATTTATTGTTTCTCTGCTACACTGCGAGAGACACGAGATTTCTCTTTGTAAGATTAAGTCTTGAGACGCACGGTATCTCACTCAAGATATTATGTGGGAGGACGTGAGACTGAAGGTTTATTCATTGAAATTATAATATAAGACTCGTAGTTCTTCCACCAGTAAGATTACCGTAAGTCCTCTCGTCAGGTAAACGTAAGTCACAGCAGCGTCTCCGGCAAGAGTACGTGTAGAATGACATGTGCAGATGGCGGGCCAGTGCAAGAATGTCTCCGGCCGGTGATACATCCCCGCCCCGGCGATAGGTTTTCGATGCCACGACTTGTTTATGTGCGAGGATACGTGAAGGCACCAAAGCGCCTGTCGAGGAAGGCGTGTCAGAAATATTGACACTACTGGAGCATCCGTAGATTATTGACGCTCGCTTGCAGTTTTGGGGGGGTCGAGAAATCACGAGGGGGTAGGAAAATCATGGGAGGTGGTGATTTAATGAGGGTAGAAAAATAATGCTAGGTAATGTTGTAACGGGGGTAGTAATGTGATGGGGAAGAGATGTTATGAGGTTAGAGAAGTTATGAGGTATGGATGTCATGGACGTTGTAATGATATGCGTAGAGTAGGGATGATTTTGGGGTTGTGGTGTCATGCAGGGATGAATGATATGAGGTTGTGATGTTATGAGCAGTAGTAAGATTGTGGAGGATAGTAATATGATGATGATGGTGTCGTCTGTAAAGGTGACGCCATGATGGGTAGTGAAATCTTGGCGGAGGTAGTGTTATCACGGGGATTATAGGAGTCACGGAGGTAGTAATTTCACGGGGATGGAGCTATATAATGGGGTGTTGATACGGGGTCATATAGTTACGGGATTATGGGTGAGGGAGGAGTATCGGCGAGGGGAAGAAGGGGGAGACGATAGGTATTGGGGAATTTGTTTGGTGTGGAAGATTGAAGCATTGACACCCAACGGATAAGCTACACCCCCGGGCCGATGCTTATAGTGCCCCCCTAACTGTGGTGCATCGTGTATGGAGGGTTGTCATTTATTGTGTGTGTGTTGACAGTTTCGATGGTGGTGTTTTCATTATGTCTGGGTGGAGGGGAAGAGGTAATTGTGGTGCCGGTAGCAGGTATTCCCTCGGGCCTATTGACACGAGACATGACGTGATAAAAGGAATATTCTACTTACTTCCTCTCAATAACTCTTTACTGTATTTTTTCTTTCTTCTTTACTCTCGAGGAAGGTAAGAAGGAAGGTTATCGTCTGAGAGTGAAGGTTTTGGTTGGTGTAGACGGTGTTGGTGCAGTGCCAGAAGTAATCAAATGAATCGAACTTGGGTTTAATCAAGGGCCATGTTTTCTCCTGCGACGACCCACTTCACGCTCGGGGGCCAGTCGGGGATAACCCACATTGGGGGGATGGGGGGAAGTTTGGTGGTCATGGGCCAGAGAGACGAGAATTAAGCATTTATGTGTGTGTGTGTGTGTGTGTGTTGCCCTCTTCTCCAAACATCTTCTTATCCTTCTTGTTAACTTTAAACTTCTTTCTTGGTTTTCAATCTTTCGAAAATCGTCATTTTTAAAGAGAGAGCGTTGTCATCGTTGACCTGTTCGGTCGACGGTTCTTTTCAGATAAAACTTATTTGTGAGCAAGATTTTCACAGCGTATTTGTGCCATTCTGCGTGTGCCGTCATGTAGCGCAGGTTAGGATTCATCCATTGACGTGGTTGCAAGGTAATCTGGGCTTATACCTGACTCTGATTGATTTCTCTAGATTAAACTTTTTGCCTCTCTGAATTGACGGTAAGAATATGAAAGTTTCAGATGGTAAGAGTTAGTTCCTCTGATTTTCCAGTTTTGTCTACGAGAACTTGGTGGAAAATTTCTCCAGTAAGTCATAATAATTATTTCTCGGTAATTTTTGTATTTATATATGATATTCTTCTTTGTGTGAGGTGGAGTGACAGACACGCTATATTTTCACTGTTCACTCTCCTCACGAGGTTGCGATATATAATTGGTCGTTGTAAAATTATTATAAAACGTGAACACATTTGTAGACTGTCACTGTTGGATCCTCCGTCACTTGAAGCTGGCCGTCGGAGGGGAACTAAAATGAACTCGGTGTTGATGTATTATATATCCATCTTGTAAAGGGATGGCCAGATGACGCCCTCCTCCACCACCCACCAGTATGGATTTTCTATCTGGATTTTATTATGTTTTTTCTGTATGTAGATTTTTTTTTCTCCGGAGTGTTTGAATACAAGTAAATTTTTTTTCCAGGTGGGAAGAGGATATGGATGGTGATATTGGGGTGTTGCTAGTACCCACACGCTAGTATATAACAGTCCAGCAAACATCCCCAGGAATGTATTTTAGACGATAGTGTAGAATCTTGTTCCAGACAGCAATTCCAGAATCTGAAAATTGTTGGTCAATGTCTTAACAAGAGGACGCTGAGAGACTCCCTGGAAATTTGCACCAGAAAGTGTTGAAGGAAGTGAACCGAGATTGTTTCACAAGTTGATTCTCTCGTGTCAAAATTAGTCTGAGAGTTATGTCAGGGTTGTGTAACCATCGTGAGGTTCCTGCAAGTTATAAGTTTTCTCTTGTGTTCCATTAGGTAATTGCAGAGTGTGAAGTCTTTCTGGCGGTGCGGCGGCCGAGTGGATACGTTGCTCACTTCCTGTCCAATGTGTCGCTAGTTCGATCCTGGGACACTTCCTCTCTACCCAACTATATCTTTTCCGCAATAACAATTCCTGATGAAACATAATCATTGTACATTGCTGGTCAGTATGTGTGAGTACAGCTTCATGTTTTCAATCTAAATATATATTGCAACATTAAGGCTTAGTTGCATTTTTCGCATGAAATTGAAATTGAAGTAATTATATCCCAATGAAATATCATGAAAGTTTTTAATGACTTAAATATTCATTGGGATATTTTCTGATATATTCTGAGCGGCTGATACACACACTAAAGTTCACGTATTCACTCCCAGGCAGGTGAAACAATAGGCAGATTAAAAATAGGTGAGTGGGTATAAGTCAACAGTGGCGGGGGGGCTGTACGTGGTGAAGGTTATATACACTATCTGACAAAAAAAACATAAAAATAAAGGAGTTTGGACCCCTGGCAGCGAGCCTCCCTAAAAACCTATCCAGCCCCGGATAGCCAGATTTGACCATTTGATTTGACTTGTTATACCGCCTCGCCGCTCCTAGACCCTCCCCCTGGGGATGGTGGCGGTTGGGGGGGATGTAGAAAGAGCCTCTACTGTTTCCTTAAAGTTCTGTGTGTCTGAGAGAGAGAGAGAGAGAGAGAGAGAGAGAGAGAGAGAGAGAGAGAGAGAGGTGTCGTCAGTGTCTGGGTATCATATACATATAGGCTTATGTTGATCGGTTGTACTCCACACACTTTTCTCCAGCTCAAACTCGCGAGAGGAAACATTTTGTGTATCAATTTGCCCTATAAGGCGAATTAGTGTTATATTCAGGAAATATTTCATTTTCTTTTGCGTCTTTATTTATTATTATTATTATTATTATTATTATTATTATTATTATTATTATTATTATTATTATTATTATTATTATTATTACTGCGAGAACTTCCATGGTCATCTAACTGTGTGTGTGATTATCGTGGGTATGTTGGGTGGTGGTGACGTCTGTACGGTAAATTCTCTCTCAGGTATATCGATATGGTCTTGAGAACTCTTGAACCCAAAGTTGCTTTTACCAGAAACTTCTAGATCAGTTTATGTTCCTCTCTTGGTCTGGGTGACACCAGTTGCCGAGTTCTGCAAGATGCCCTTACAACCACCTCACTCCCCCCTCCTTCCCCTCCCCCAGTCACAGCCTCCTCACTCTTCCTCCCCCTCCCCTCACGTTACAGCCTCCCCTCACGTTACAGCCTCCCCTCACTCCTCTTCTTTCCCCTCACACCTCACATTGTTTCTTGGTGTGTTGTGAATTTTGATGATTTTGATGACGTTTTCTTCACTGTCACTTGGCGATGAGTCGTAAATTAGAATGTGTCGATTATAATATTCAATTTTTTGGGGGAAACTCGTGTATTTGGAACTTTTCATTATTATTATTATCCTTTTGCTACTAATCCCTTTTCATGATATTTTGTTTCATTCACCATTGTTATTATCACCCGTGTGTCCCTCCCTTCCCTCCCTCTCTACCAGCCTCTCCCACTCACCTTTCAAACTTCCACCCTCCCTCCCTCCCTTCCCCCTCATCTCCCACCCCCTTCTTCCTCCCACCTACCTCCCACCCACCTCCCACAATTTTCAATATTTTTTCGTTGTTGTTATTGCAGGATATAACAGCGGGCCGCAGCAGGCAGGGTATTGTTCACCCGTTTGAATATATTACTGTTTTAATTTGCAACACGAATTGGATCGATATTTTGTTTGTTTTATCTACAGCTGTGTGGCGAGGTACTGACGTCTCTCTCTCTCTCTCTCTCTCTCTCTCTCTCTCTCTCTCTCTCTCTCTCGGGGTTTTACTAGGTCGCCCTGAGGTTATTTAGGTTTATTTTTTAGTTTTATTTAGATTTTTTTTTTACGTTGATATTTTATTATATATTTATTTTGTTTTGGTATTCCCGTTTTTTTTTTATTATTTCGTTATTCTTGTTTGTTTGTTTTTATTGTCGAGATTCCCGTGTTTTTTTTGTTTTTTTTTATTTATAGATATTCCAGATGTGCAGTAAATTGAACAAACATAAAAGGTTTTGGCTTCTGTGTCTCTTTTTTTTATTATTATTTTTTGTAGTTGTTCTGCCAGTGTAAATATTTTCCTTTCTTAATTACATTCTAATCTACCTGCCTAAACCTGCCATTACACTGTGGGTTCAAAGGTCAGAGGAATTATTTATTTTTCGATTCGCGGCGGTTTTCAGTTTCCTCTTTTTATTTACAGAGATGTGTTTTGTTAATCCACTTGTGACCTTGTGTGTTGTGGTGTGACCTAGGGTGATTTATTGTGACTATTGGTAATTTAATGTGACCTGGGGGTGATTTATTGTGACGTTGGTGATTTACTGTGATCTTGAGGTAATTTAATATGTCCTTGTGTGATTTACTGTGACCTTGGGGTATTTTAATTTGACCGTGAGTGATCCAGTTTGACCTTTACTAAGTTTGACCTCGAATAAGTTAGTTTGACCTTGACAGTCTGTAGTCTGTGCACGTTTCACTGCCTCGCCAGTTCACTCTGTCTAACTTCACCTTAATCTAACTTGGAAGGTGCAGGTTTCCAGTATCCGGAGACGTGTGCACCCTCCAACTGATGGCAGGTGTACCCTCCAGTCGATGACTTGTGCACCCTAAAGAAGGCGGAGTGTGCACCGTCCAAACGGCGACGTGTGCACCGTCCAACCGGTGGCGTGTTCACCGTCCAGCCGATGGCTTGTGCACCCTCCAGACGGCGACGCGTGCACAGTGAGCCCTGGACAAGCTCAAAGGTTGCCAGCAGTCTCCGCTAAGTAATGCTTCCGGTATTGTCACATTTATTGTACCCGGGTGAGTTACGGCCCCGCATATCATAGTGACCTGCTGGCCTCCTCCCGCCGCTGGAGGGAAGGAAGTCGCTGGAAGGAAGGATGGGGGAAAACTGGAGTGAGGGAGTGTGGAAGGAACTGGAGGGAGGGAGGGAATGTGGAGAAAACTACAGGGAGAGATGGATTGCGGAGGGAACTAAAAGGAGGGAGGGAGGACTATAGGTGGGAGGTAACAGGGAGAAGAGGACTAGGAGGGAAAGGAAGAGAAAGGAGTTGTTTAAGAGGAAGGAATGGGTGAGAGAAAAGGAAAAGGACGAGGAACAGCTATGGGAAAGGAGAGGCGTAGGAAGAGGAGACGGGGGAGAAAATGAAGAGATCATGAGGAAGGGAAAGAAAGGGTTAAAAGGGAAGGATGAGGGAGAGGAAGGAGGTAGAAAGGGGGAGGGGGAAGACGAAAGGAAAGTGAGGTTTTTGATGGAAATAGAGAGGAAGAGGAAGAGGAAGAAGGAAGAGGATTCTGGAGGGGGGGGCGGAGGGAAAATGGAGGGGGGGGAGAAGAAGAAAACGAAAGATACAGAAGGGGAGGGGAAGGAATGGAGGGAGGAAAAGGGAGGAAAGACGAAAGATACAGGAGGGAGACGGGGGAAAAGTGGATGGGGGGAAAGAGGAGGGAAGACGAAAGATATAGGAGGAGGGGGGAAGCAAGGAGTGGAGGAGAGAGAAGGGGGCTGATGGAGAGGGAAGATGCCTCGGCTTCAATTTATTGTTATTGGATGTGTTGTAAGAAAGTGTTTTACGGTTTTGTTTTCGTTGATGAAGTAGTGTCAGTGTCAAGAGGCCCAAGGAACTCTATTATTTGCTCTTGCGGGTTTTTTTTTTCTCGTGATTTTACAGTTTTTTTTTCTTAGTGTTATTGTGGGTTTTTTATGTGGTTTTGTATTTTCAGTTTTTTTTTTTTAGTATTTGAGTTTTTTTTGTACTAATGCATTTAGTTTATCGATTGTTTTTGTCCTGTGTTTATTTCTTGTTTCTTTTTGTCTTTGTAGTTTTCTGGATCATGATGTTTTTTTATGCGTTTTTTTGTGGCTATGTTTGTTTTTCTGTTTTTATTTTTATTTTGTGTTTTTTTTTTGCTACGATGATTTTATATATGTACAGATATTGTTGTTTTTTCCCCAGGAGAGTTTTTTTTTTATAAATTTTTTTAGTGATTATGTATTTACTTCTTAATTCGCCTCCTTAGTGATTCTTGTTTTTGTTTTTTTTCTAATCTTTTCATGTGTTTATTTAGGTATAGTAAGATTAAAAGATTATTTATGGCCATACGTTTTTTAATGTCTCTGTGTGTGTGTGTGTGTGTGTGTGTGTGTGTGTGTGTGTGTGTGTGTGTGTGTGTGTGTGTGTGTGTGTGTGTGTGTGTGTGTGTGTGTGTGTGTGTGTGTGTGTGCCTGTTTTTCTTATATATTTATTAAAGTTTATACATTTTTTCTGTTAAATTTTTGGGTACAGTATTACAGGTGGAAGACACGACTGATAAACCTCTTTTTTTTTAATCAATGTAAGTTTGTTTTTCCCAAGCGTTCTGTTAGTGCTCTCGTTTTTATTCATTTATTTATTTTTTTTTTTAGTGTTACGGTGTTTGTTTTAATTTGCATACTTCTCACGTTTTTGCTCTTTTTGGGGGGTTTGTAGATGTTTGTTTTGGTTTTTTTTCCCATGCCTTATCCTGTTGTTTGTTGTTCATGCGTTTTTTCTTGTTTTTTTTTCTTTGTTCTTCATAGGTAGTTTTAGTCTTCAGTGAAAATTTGTTTATTCTTTAGTGTCCGTGAGTTTATTTTCTTTCAGTGTCGTGTTTTTATTTTTTGGTTTATCGTATTTTTTGTGTTTTTGTTGTTTGTTTCTTTTATCTCTCCCATTTATCCCTCTCTCCCTCTCCCTCATGCCCTACCTTTATCACCATTCATCTCTCTTTCTTTTCGCTGTTGTTCCTAGGTGCTTATCTTTTTCTGTGTGTGTGTGTGTGTGTGTGTGTGTGTGTGTGTGTGTGTGTGTGTGTGTGTGTGTGTGTGTAAAGCAAAGCAGATGTGCTAGATACACCTGTCACACTCACAGTACACTCTGCACACCTGTCAGACTACACCCCTGTCACACCACACACCCCTGTCACACCACACACCCCTGTCACACTACACCCCTGGGTCACACCACACACCCGTCAGCACTACACCCCTGTCACACTACACCCCCTGTTAGCACACCACCCCGTCACACCTGTCACACTACACCTCTGTCACACTACACCCCTGTTACACTACAACTCTGTCACACTACACTCCTGTTACACTACACCCTGCTGGTTCCGTCACACTACACCCCTGTTACACTACACCCCTGTCAAGACCACACCCTCGTTACACTACAATCTGTCACACCCGTCACACTACATCCTGTCACACTACACCCCTGTTACACTACACCCCTGTCACTACACTCCTGCAGCACTACACCCCTGTCACACCTGTCACACTACACCCCGTCACACCCGTCACACTACATCCCCGTCACACTACACCCTTGACCCTGTGTCCCTCTTTCAGCCTAATATTCCGGCCTTCCCCTCATTTCCTGTGCTGGCTCCCCTCATAAAGCAGCCTTACCCTAGAGAACAGAAGCCCTCTCTCCCCTCTCCCATTACCTTTCCCTCTACACTTTCCCTATCCCTTCTGACCTTTACCTTTCCCCTTTCCCCCTCCCCTTGTAACCTTTATTTTTCCCCTCTTCCATGTCCCCTCTACTCTCTCTCACGTTTCCTCATCTACTCTGTTTTTTTTCCTATCTACTTTTCCCTCTTTCTTTTCTTTCCCTTCGTTTTTATTTCCCCTTTCCTCCTCACTATCTTTTTCTCTCTTCTTTCCATTCCCTTATCTTCCTTTTATCATTCTTTTCTTGTTCCTCTCACTTCTTCTCTCTTGTTCTTACCCTCTCTTTGTCTTTCATTTTCTCCATTTATTCAGTTCCCTCCTTAACACCCTTTTAATCAAGGTTATCTCTCTCATCCTTCTCTTCTCTTACGAATTCCTCTTCCTCTTTTCCTCTTCTATCTCCCTTTCCTTCTTTTCACTCTTTCTCTCTCTCTGTCTTTACTCTTCCGTATTATTTTCCTTTCTTCCTTTCACTCCTCCTATTTCCTATCCCATCTCTATATTCATTACCGTTTCCTCTTTCATTTCTATTCCCTCTCCTCTTCTTCTCTACCCTCTCTTTCCCTCCCCTCAGCCAGGCTTACCGAACACGGGATAGACTTTGATTTCCACTAAACACTTTCCTCCTGTCTCCCCGCTTTCTAGTATTGCTGTGTCCCGTTTTTTATTACAGGGGGGGAGGGACAAGTTTTCCCCCTGTCCGTCGGTCTCTGTGACAAGTTTCCGTTCAGTAATACGTGAATGGCTTTGAGTTGTCTCGAGTGGGTTGGGTAATCAGCGTTTTTCTGACAGGATCGAAAAGAGTTATGGGGTCTTGTTTGATTTTGGGGTTTTTGATTTTGAGGTCTTGTTTGATTTTGAGGTCTTGTTTGCCTTTGGGGTCTTTGTCTTTGGGGTCTTGTTTGACATGGAAATTCTGACCATGGGCTGTGGTACAAAGATCGGATTATATGAAGATTAAACACCCCAGCTCATTTTACCTGTTGATTAACCACCTTACAGCTAACCTAACCTAACCTAACCTAACGCAAACCAAACCAAACCTAACCTAACCAAACCTAACCTAACCAAACCTAACTCAAACCAAACCAAACCAAACCTAACCAAACCAAACCTAACCTAACCAAACCAAACCAAACCTAACCTAACCTAACCTAACCTAACGCAAACCAAACCAAACCAACCCTAACCTAACCTAACCTAACCAAACCCCCAAGCAGGTAGTATTGTAGTGGTTAATCATGAGGTAAACTAAGTTAAGATGTTTAATATTCAAGAGATCACGTAAATTGCTTATTAGATTTTCAGCTCATTAACTGCCTTTACTTACCTAACTGATGGATTTATTCTGGCCAAGTTAATTACTATTTTTTTTAAGGGCGATTTAAACCAATTCATCATCAGTTTAAGTTTATCTTCGTTTTAATTCCATTTATTCCCATGCCCTTTCTTTCGTACCCTTTTCCCCATGCCCCTTCTTTCTTACCCTTTCCCCATGCCATTTCCTTTTTTTGTACTATCTTTTCCATGTCTTACTGTAGTTATTCTCTTCCTTTTCCCGTCTATATCTATCTGTCTATTCCTTCCTCCTCCTTTTCTATCCATTTATCTGTCTGTTCCTTTCTATGACGTCACATAACTCCTCAATTCTCTTCCTTTTCCATCACTAATAGCCTTTCCATTTTCTTTCCCCATCCTTCTTTTCTCTCTCTCTCTCTCTCTCCCTTTTTCTGTTCCATCCTATCCCCCGTTCTCCCCCTTTCTCTTCCATTCCTCATTCTAACAAACAACCTCTGCCTTCCCCTCATTCTTTCCCCATTCCATCGTATCACTTTTCATTCTTTCCATTCCATCATCACCATATCTTTCCCTTCTCTATAGTCAATATTGCCTCTCCTGACAATACCCGTTCCATCATTTGTTGGTTCATCCCTTTTCCGTTTTATCATAAGTCTTTTCCTTTTACCGTCCCCGTTCTGGTTCTATCCCGTCCCATCCCTCCCCGTCCTTCTCCGTCCCGCCCCCTCTCCTCCCATTCCCTCCCTCATTCCTCCCTTCCCACTGATGACAGGACACCATGAGACGGATGAATGCGACATTTATTAAATATCTCGACCAGCCATTGTGGGCGGTACCTGCTGACTGAGGTGGGTGGAGGAGGGAGGTGGACTGTGGAGGAGGAGGAAGTGGATAGTGGTGGAGTAGGTGGTGAGCGGTGGAGGTGGATGGTGGTGGAGGAAGTGGATAATCGGAATGGAGGTGAGGAATACCAAACAAAGAATGGTGGAGAAAGCATAAGGATAGGAAGAAGGGAAAGGTGTAAATGAGGCACCTTCTCACCCCCCATCACCCACCCTTTCCATGCTCACTTCCCTTACTCACTTCCCTACGCCCCTTCCCTTACACCCAGACCCCCCCACCTCTCCACACCACGCCCACACTACCCCCCTCCCCCACGCCCACCCTCCATTACTGGGCGTCACGTCACACAACAAACATGTCTCTCTAATGAAATCCCGTAACGTGGATGATCATAAGTGGGGGCGCCATGTTGGAGGTGTGGTGGGGGAGGGGAAGAGGAGGAAGAAGGGGGAAGGGAAGAGAGGGAAGGAGGAATAGCAGGAGGAATGGGAAAGGGAGGTGGAAGGAAGAAAGGACTGGAATGAATGAGGAAGAGGGAGGAGGAGGAGGAGGATTGGGGTGGGAAGGGAGGGCTGTGATTCAGACAAAAAAATACCCCTCCCTACCCTCCTCTAGCAAAGCGAAATATTAAAGGGCGAAACTGGACAAAACTCAGTGCAAAAAAAACCCAGTATTTTAAAATCCCGATGCATAAAATCTCTGCACCGGAATAATTATTAGAACGGACAGGCTGTAAACTCCTCCTACTCTTGAGTTAGCTTAATGTTAGCGTTTAGTTAGCTTTGTTAGTGTAGAGTTAGCCTTGTGTTAGCATAGAGTTTAGTGTTAGCGTAGGGTTAGAGTAAGCGGTGCCTTCCCACTTGAAAGATTCGGTTAAGTGGGTCAGCCGAGTCATGGTGAGTCAGCCGAGTCGTGGTGAGTCAGCCGAGGTCATGGTGAGTCAGCCGAGTCGTGGTGAGTCAGCCGAGGTCATGGTGAGTCAGCCGAGTCATGGTGAGTCAGCCAGGGTCATAGTGAGTTAGTCGGGGTCATGGTGAGTCAAGTCACCCACCAACCTCGATCAGACTCACACTCACTGACCCTTCCTGAATTCTGACACACCATGACACCCCCTCCTTCTCTCACCCCTTCTACCCTCTTCCCATACCTCCCCTCATCCCTTCCCATACCTCCCCTCATCCCTTCCCATACCTCCCCTCACCCCTTCCCATACCTCCCTCACCTTCCCTTACCTCCTCCACCTTCCCATACCTCCACTACCTTCCCATACCTCCACTCACCTCTTCCCCACCTCCCCTCACCCTTTGCCTCCCATCACACCCCCTCCCTGCCTCCCTTCCCTCTGCCTCTCCACCCTTCTCCTTCCCTCACTTCCTCTCCCCTTTTCGTGAGCTTTTGCTCCCTCCCTCCCTCTTCACCTCTTTCCCTCCCTCTCTTCCCTCACCTCTTCTCTCCCCTTCCCTCACTTCCTCTCTCCCCTTCCCTCATCCCCCCTCCCTGAAGTCAGCTGTGTACACTCGCGTGGTCATTGTGGTAGTATTTGCTCGCATAATCAGCTGTTGTGGTGGCCTGGGCTATTCACTGCGAATATGGCGTCTGCAGCTGAAACTTTGGCGTAATCAACTTTGTTTATTAAAGGTTAGCGTATTTGTTTACCTTGGCGTATTGTTGTTTAATTCGGCGTATTTATTTATATCTTTATCTAGGTATTATATTTGTAGTGTAGAGAATAGCGTAATATTTGAAGTGGTTTTGCGTCATGTTTGGTTTTAATATATGGCGTATGTTGAGCCAGATGCAGGGTCTATTTTCAATTACAGAATAGCGTATGGTAAGGAATTAATTACCGCGTTTGTAATTGAAGTGGGCGTATTTATAAATTTAGATAAGCGTATTTAGTGTTTTATGTGGGTTTATTTATAGTGAATCTGGTGTTATTTTTGCGTATTTATAGCCACTTTTAAGCGTATTTGTACCTGTATTATAACACCTCTGGGGACTTACCTGGTGGATAGGTAATTTATATGATGCGTATTTTTAGTCACATTGAGGTTTGTTTTTACCTTAATTATAGAGTATTTTAAATTAATTCACTTTAAATGAGTGATTAAATTAGTGTTTGGTAGTTAGGTAAGCAGGTGTATTTGTGCTTTAATTGGGTTATTATAATCATTAGTTTGGATAATTACTTCGGTGTTGTGATAATATGACTTACTGGTAGTTATTTTGTCCTTGAAAGTTAATTGGACCTGTGAATAATTAATTAGCGTAATGGTAAGAAATATGAGGAAATTAATAATATCTTTTTTATAATTGGTCTTATTTGTTAATACAGTGGAGTTATTTTTTTAGCGAATGGTTAATTAATTTGGCTTATTTTTTTATTTTAAGTTGGCGTTTTAGTAATTAATTTGGCGTGTTGGTAATTAGCCGATACTGTACACTGGATAATTAAGTTGGTGAATTAGTTTAAGTTATTCACTGTTGTATATACAAGGGGGGGGGGGTGTGTTTAGCTCAGTAACCATCCATCAGTTGGTTAGGTGTTAACCCTACCCAAGAAATGTGTGTTACTTCATGTCAGGGCTGCCAACTTAACCAAATATCCTTTATGAATAACGAGGTTGGAATACCTATGAGTGTCAAACCTTTACACCTCACTTTAAACTCTTTTTAAAAATAACCACGAAATAACAATAACCAGTAAAATAATTCGTTGTATTGGATGATGTAAAACGAATGATTCTCCAATATTTTTTTTTTTTTTTTTTTTTTAAGCTCGACCCTGGTTACCGTTGATCACAAAGTAGAGTCCTAACAACTGTCGTAGAACACAGCCGGTATTGACCTGTAAATACTGTTAACAGAGCTTGGCACACACCCAGGTAAAGTTTTGACGTGTCCGACACTCACAGCTATGGTGGTTTGGTGAATTTATAGTGGACATATCTGTTGTGTTTACAGTGTGGGTCATATAACAGCGAGTGTGGTGTATTTGAACCCTGAAATAACTGCTGTAATGGTGATTGGCAACGAAGCGGCAGCCCGGGTGACAGTGAAGTGGAGGGGGGGGGCCTCTCTCTCTCTCTCTCTCTCTCTCTCTCTCTCTCTCTCTCTCTCTCTCTCTCTCTCTCTCTCTCTCTCTCTCTCTCTCTCTCTCTCTCTCTCTCTCTCTCTCTCTCTCTGTGATTCCTTTTCCTCATCTCCCTCTCCTCCAGCCCCTTTTTGCTTGCTTTTGTCCCTCCCCTTTCTCTCTTTCTTGCCTTCCCTTCATCTTTTTCTACTCTCCCCCTCATCCGTTCTCCCTTCCTCCCTCCCTCCCTCACTCCTTCTTCCCTATTATCAATTATCTCTCTCTCTCTTTGTCTCCCCCCTCCCTTTTTTTCTCTTTTCCCCCCTTCCCTTTCCTCGTTTAGTCTTCCTCTCTCCGTCCCTCTCCTCAAATTTTACCTCTTCCTCTCTCCTTCGCTCTTTACGCTTCTGCTCTCTCTCTCTCTCTCTCTCTCTCTCTCTCTCTCTCTCTCTCGTAACAGTGACACCGCCGCTCATTGCATTTTTTCAGTGTGATTTGTGACAGTTTTGTTGGCGTGAAGATCGAGTTTCAGTCCTGTTTTTCCGGTCATGCTGTTCATTATGTGTGTGTGTGTTTTTTTTATTCAGTAATTTTGTGTGTCTACAGTAAATTGAGTTGTATACATACCTCATAATAACGTTTATTTATGTGCTTCTGAACCATCGTATTTATGTATGTATGTATACTGTGGTGTGTGTCGTATTTATGGTAAGAGTGTGTGTGTGTGTGTGTGTGTGTGTGTGTGTGTGTGTGTGTGTGTGTGTGTGTGTGTGTGTGTGTGTGTGTGTATTATGATGATGTTCTGTGGTGCATATATAATACCTCTATGATGGCGTGCCCAATTAATTTTTTCACTTATGACTTGGTGGAAACATGTTGTGGTGTGTGTGTGTGTGTGTGTGTGTGTGTGTGTGTGTGTGTGTGTGTGTGTGTGTGTGTGTGTGTGTGTGTGTGTGTGTGTGTGTGTGTGTGTGTGTGTGTGTTTTGCTTTGATCGCTGTGGTCAGTGACGTAACTTTAATCTGTTTTGGATGTTACAAATATGTATTTAAAGATAGAGCAATTCCAATACACCAGTTATTTTCCAACGTTCACTCCCCCAAAAAAAGAAAAAATTTGTTGCAGGGAAAAAAAAAGTAATTGTAAAACAGAATTTTCATGAGTTTTGGGAATAATATTTTTAATTTATTTTTATTTTTTTTATTTATTTGTTTTTTTTTCCTACGGTAAGAAAATAAGAATAACTCGAAAGATGAAGAAAAATCCCTCACTTACGATAAGCATCCATCAGATCCATCAGTCAAGTCAGGGAGGCTGGTCATTGATCCGGGGAGACTTGGGGTCAGAAGTGTGTTAGTTGGGTGACAGTCTCGTGTCTTGATAACTGACTGGTGAGAAGCTAAGTGAGCAGTGTCGTCTCCTCTCGTTAGCTGCATTAAGTTTAATCCCCAACAGCTCTCTCACTGAGGGGAGGGCTGTGTGTCCCCTCGTGTGCTGTGACCTTCCCTTCCCTTCCTTTCCTTTCCTATCCTCTCCTTCCCCTTCTACCTTCCTCTTCTTCTCCCTCCCCTTCTCTCTCCTTCCCCCCTTCCTCACCTCCTTCCCCTGCACTCCCTCCTTTCTCTCTTCCTTCTCTCCTTCCCTCCTTCAATTCCTCACCTCCTTTTCTTGTCCTTCTCCCCTCTACCTTCCTCCCCACCTCTCACTCCCACTCCTTCACATTCCTTCACATCTTCAACACATTCCTGATACAGCCTTAACAGTTCTCCTCCGGTGTTAATGATCGTCGTATGGCTTCTTTGTCTCCTTCACTACTCCCTTGACTGACTGACTGACTGACTGATTGACTGACTGACTGACTGACTGATTGACTGAGCAGGACCTTCGCCATAATCTTTATTGTCCTCCGTATCTTTTATTATTATTTTTTCTTTTTATTCCACCATTATTTAATTATTCTTCAGTTGTGTTCGTCGCGGTTATTATCTCTCTCTCTCTCTCTCTCTCTCTCTCTCTCTCTCTCTCTCTCTCTCTCTCTCTCTCTCTCTCTCTCCCTCTCCCTCCCTCCTTGAGCCGTGGTGACATAGTTTTCCACATTATCTCTTGTCGTTGTTTCGTTAGTTATATACTTTGTGTTGACGGGGTACTGTAGTGACCAGAACCGTGCGTTATGCCCCTCTAGCACTCATTGTTGTTGTTTTCTGTAGTTTGTTCAGGTGTGTGTGTGTGTGTGTGTGTGTGTCAGTGTCATTGTGGTTACTAACTATGGCGTAGTTTAAGTGTTCATTATCAGGGTAGTTATCAGTGTCAACGCAGTAAATCCAAGTCGAACATTAACTGGAGTTGGGTGGCTGATGTGATGGTGGGGGTAGTGGTGTTAGTGGTGGGGTAGTGGTGTTAGTGGTGGGGGTAGTGGTGAGGAGGAGGTAATGGTGGAGGAGGTAGTAGTGGTGGTGAAGGTAGTAGTGGTGGTGGTGGGGTTAGTAGTAGTGGTGGTGGGGTTAGTAGTAGTGGTGGTGTGTGGTAGTGAAGATGGTGGTGTTGAGGGTTGAGGGGGGGGGTAATGGCTGTGGCTGGTGGTGGTATTTCAAAATAATCACAACAGCTTGACGTAAAGTACACGAACTTTTTTTTACAAAAGTTCCTCGGGCCGAGTTGTCAAACTTTTAGTGGGTCAATAAAAAAACAAAACACGTGATTTTTAGTACTTCAGGAACAGATGGTTGACCGCTGCAGCAGGTGTACATGTTTGGTCATTGGTCAGGTAGTAAATTGTGTATAGGTAAATCCCCCCCCCGCCCCCCTCCCCCGTGGCGTACACTGATAGCCAGGGCAGACAGAAAATGGTCCCAACAACAGGGTGAGGAGGGGGTTCGGTTATCGCTGCCAGTTCCGGGAAATATGATAAACCCAGTTATTTGTCCTCCCTTAAGCGCTCCGGCACTTACTATCTAACTGGCCTAGGGATACTAACAGCCGGCTGGAACACGTGACGAGGCAGTTTAGAGGAGTCGAGGCCCTTACATGGTACGAGTAGAGAGAGAGACTCAACACCTCACCGTCTAGGATCGTTATAGTTATTAAAACCTTGTAGTGAGGGTGATTGGGTGGGGTGTGGAGGGATTAGCGTTCTTAGGATGGGTCGTTATGGTGTTGCGGGCGTTGGTGTGGGATTTGGTGGTGTCAGGGATCTCGGGATTGGTTGTGAGGAAGGGAGGGGAGGGGAATAGGGGATGTCAACACGCGGGGGAGAGGAGTCGTGATTGGTTACCAGGGGAATGGGAGAGAAAACCACCTTATGACCTCGTTAATATTCAGTGCCAGATGCCAGAGTTTTTTTTTTCAGCACAGCACAGCATGGATGACCAGCCTCTCACCCCGACTCTCACCCTCCCCCCTCTCGTGTAATGCCTGCCCCCTCACCCTCCCTTCACCCCTCGCGGCCACCGATCCTGTACTGCCGTTGTTCACCATAAAGGCTGTGTATTGGTGCTGGGTGGGTAGTTCTCTCGTTGTAAATCTCTCGTGTGAGTGTATGTATCTATCACCTGTATTAACACAACTCATCCCTCGTAAAAAAAAAAAAACCTACTCGGCGCTTATGAGGTGTTTTTGGCGAGTCAGGTCTAGTGTCAGGTGGCTAGCAGTTTAGTATGATTGGTTACCTCGTTTTACCTTGGGTTAGTGCTAATCTTTAACTCCCGTCAACGCTCATTACTTGATTCGCCAATAGTCTTTCATAGCTACGGATTGTTGTAGTAGTAGTAAAATTGATGGACCAATCACGTGTAACTTTTTATTTATGCTTAGGTTTATAGCTTCCGATTGGCTATTCTTTTTGGGGAGTTTTAGTCGTATCGATTTGCCAGTTAATCCATGCAGAGGGGAGGGGAAGAAGGGAAGGGGAAGGTGAGGGAGGGGAAGGGAAGGGAAAGGGAGAGGAGGGGTAAGTATGGTAGGATGGTGTGACGTGATGGTTGGGTGACAGGGTACAACAAAGGTCGCCGACACTGTTATGAGTATTAATGTGTTATTGACTCTTTATTATAATACACGAAGGTTCGGTCGCCAGGGGGCACTGAAGCATATGTATATGTATGTATGCATGTATGTATGTATGTATGTATGTATGTATGTATGTATGTATGTATGTATTCATTATGTTTTTTAGGGTATTACTGTATTCACTATTTTGTTTGTCTTTATTTATTATTTATTTATTTTTGTTTTTTGTTAATGTTTATTGAGAGGGTATACCTGATAACCCTCTCTCCCCCTCCTTCCTTCTTTCCTTCCTTCCTTCCTTCCTTCCTTCCTTCCTTCATTTTTTCCATTCACCGTTCTATTTCCCCTCCATCCTTCCGTTCATTTCATCTTCTTTTCTTTCTCCCTACTTTTTTCCCTTCATTTTCCATTCCTTCCACCCTCCCTTGTCCCCTCCCTCCCTCCCTCCCTCCTTCCTTCTCTCCCCCTCCTCTCTTCCTCAATAATAAGATAATAATCCGATAAACCCCATTCTCTCCCCCCCCCCACCAGGCAGTCCCTGCAGTGAATATATTCTCCCCTTCTCCGCTCTCACCCCCCTTCTACTCCCCCATCCTTTTATTTCCTCTCCCCGTCATTCTCTATATTCTTCCCCATCTTCCTCCTCCTCCCTTTCTTCCATCATCCCCTACCCCTCTTCCATCATCATCATCCCCTTCCCCTTTCCACCCTTCCATAATCCTCCTTCCCCTCTCCCATCACCTCCTTCCCCTCTCCCACCAACCCTCTTTCCCCCTCCCTCATGGAACATATTCGGACAAGCTCTGGCTATTGTTGACTCTGTCCCATGATGTGGGTTACTCGCTTGTGAAGCCATTGTTTAGGGACAGACCTGACATTATCGCCCGCTTTATTACCTGGGGGAGACAAGGGTGAGGGAGAGGTGGGGGAGTGACAGGGGTGAGGGAGAGGTGGTGGGAGTGACAGGGGTGAGGGGGGTGGGAGAGTGACAGGGGTGAGGGAGAGGTAGGAGATGGATGAGGGAAAGTGACGAGGAGGGTGGGGGAGTGGAGAGGTGGGGGAGTGACGAGGAATAGGTGGAGGGAGAGTGATGAGGAGAGGGAGGGAAGAAGAGAGGAGGAAGAGAGAGAGAGAGTGGGGGAGAGAGGAGGAGGAGAGTAACAAGGGAGGACAGGGTCAAGAGAATGGGTGTGGGCGAGGCGTAGGGATGGGCGGTCCACACAGCCACAGGAACAGGGTGTACATGACACAGCGCTGCCCCCCACACCACCCTCATCACAACCTCCTCACCACACCACCCTCACCCATCTCACCACTCACACACCACCCTCACCATCCACACCACCCTCACCCTCACCGCCCACACCACCCTCACCACCCACACCCTCTCCCACCCCACCCACCACCTCCCTCACCGCCCACCCACCCCCACCACCCACACCCCCCTCACCCACACCGCTCTCACCACCCACACCTCCCTCCCTACCTCACCATCCACACCCGCCCTCATCCACACCCTCAACACCCACAGCATGAGCACCACCCCACACCTCCCCCATCACCCACACCCACACCTCTCACCACCCACACCGCTCTCACCATCCCTCATCACCCCACCACCCACACCTCCCTCACCACCCATACCACCTCACCCCACCCACACCGCTCTCACCACCCACACCGCTCCCACCACCCTCATCACCCTCACCACCCACCCTCCTCACCATACCACCCTCACCACCTCCACCACCCACACCGCCCTCACCACCCACACCACTCTCACCACCCTCATCACCTCCCACCACCCACACCACCCATCCACCACCCTCACCACCCTCACCGCCCTCACCACCCACACCGCTCTCACCACCCTCATCACCCTCACCACCCACACCACCCTTAGCATGAGCACCACCTGAGTCTCCCACAGTTTAAAGTTCAACAGCCAGCTGGTCTGATCAACAACAGCTGACTACTGACGTAGGCTGTACACCTGCGTCAGGAGGGAAGTGGTATAGTGTGTCGCTGTGTTTGTATGTAATGGTGGTGGTGGTGGAGTGGTGGCGGTGTGTTGGCGATGATCGTAGAGTTGGTGTTGTTGGTGGTGATGATAGTACGGTATGGTTGGTAAGTGTGTGTGTGTGTGTGTGTGTGTGTGTGTGTGTGTTAAGATTACACCAAACATTGATCTCAGGGTCCTCCTCCTCCTCCCTGCCCGGCTCTTGACAGTAATGTGTTGCTCTTATTTATTTATTTCACTCGTAAGTCTCACAAAACCGTATCATATAATCAATAATGTACCTGAAGCGTGTGCATGACTCCACATAGTGTGTACATGAATCCACATAGTGTGTACATGCATCCACATAGTGTACATGACTCTACATAGTGTGTACATGACTCCACATAGTGTGTACATGACCCAACATAGTGTGTACATGACCCAACATAGTGTGTACATGACCCAACATAGACTTAATACTTGTATAATATATCGTTATAATCTTGAAATATATAAGAGGTGATATATTGGAGTATTATATTCAGAAATTAGTGTTATAGTTTAATATATGTATAAACTTAAGTAATATTATATAGTTTATTAGGGGTGTAAAATTCAGAACACACACACACACACACACACACACACACGCACACACTTAATACTTCGTGGAATTATTGTCTGTAATTAAGGTTATTAGGCAACATTAGTTTACAGACATTACTTAATACTGTACTTGGTCTCTCACTGTATTATTTCATTAGTAATTATCATTGTGTGTTATAAACTAGAGGAATACATAATTAATTCTTGATATATTGACTCTGGCATTAATTACCCTCCTTTCGCGAGAGACTCAATAGCAAGGTCAATATTTTTCCCAGGTAATGGTTCACTAATTGATGCTTTTTCACTTCTATATAGTTTATTTACTTTTAGTTATTTACTCTTTGTATTTATTCCGTTTGTTTGTAGTGTTATTGTTTTATTGTTTGTTTGTGTTTCTCTATTATGTATATACTGTATGTTAGGAGAGATAATATTACTTACCTGCCCACACATAGCTGCTATTATCCCGCTTATGTATACCTGGAGTCCTCACCTGAGCCGGGGGGCGGGGTGGAGGATGGTGGTGGTCCCGGGGCGCGTGGCGGGGCGCCGGGTGGAGGATGGTGGTGTCCCGGGGTGCGTGGCGGGGCGCCCGGTGGAGGATGGTGGTGTGGCGGGCGCTGGGTGGAGGGGTGGAGAGAATGGTGGTGGTGGCGCGTGGCGCGCTGGGTGGAGGTGGTGGTCCTGGGACGCATGCGGTGGAGGATGGTGGTGGTCCGGGGGCGTGGCGGGGCGCTGGGTGGAGGATGGTGGTGGTCCCGGGGCGCGTGGCGGGGCGCTGGGTGGAGGATGGTGGTGGTCCCGGGGCGCGTGGCGGGGAGCTGGGTGGAGGATGGTGGTGGTCCCGGGGCGCGTGGCGGGGCGCTGGGTGGAGGATGGTGGTGGTCCCGGGGAGCGTCGCCCCCGTTGTGCTTAATGCTACACGTAATTGTTTCCCGGTAAACAATACCATCGATTTTGTCCCCATCACCTGAGTAGTAGGTGAGGGAGACTACCTGCCTCATCCTCTTCTTGGCCTTCTTCCCTGCTTCCTCTTCCACCTTCAACCTCTCCTCCTCTCTCTCCTCCTCCAATATTCAGGTCTTCTTTCTTCTTCCTCCTCCTCCTCTTCCTCCTCCCCTTCCCCTCCTCCTCCTCTTCCCCTTCCACTTCTCCACTTCTAACCCTCATCCTCATGTTCCACTCACCAAGATGTTGATCCACATCCTCCGTCACTCTAGATACGCCGTGTGGTGGAGGAGCTCACTGAACTCTTCCACCCAGAAGTGTTCTGTCTGACCTTCAACACAACATCTCCACCAGCCATGTTCACTCTCCAACACAAGGACCTCCAACAACATCTCCACCAACCATGTTCACTCTCCAACACACACTTATTAACGTCTCCCCCAGCACCCTCAACACTGCCCGGCACAAGACCCACTACAGAGCGCCTATCAGTTGCTCACCCTATATTACAAGACGGTTCTGGCCTCACGTGGAATGCTGCCGCCACCTATATGGAGATGTATTCTAATCCTCCTGTACCCTCCTCGTACCGAATCCAATCTCAACCCGTATACTACAACCTTATCAGGGACCCCAGCTCTTACTCCTAGCCTCCTTCCCCCCCTCCATCCTCCACATCCTTCCGTGAGCGTTCTTCCCTCTCCATTCTCTTCAATTAACCTAATGTTCAGAGCTGCGATAGAGTTCAGACCATCAACCTACGCTTGCTTGAGTTCAAATACTCCTCCTCTTGGTGTTCCATCGCATGTTATCAATACATTACTGAGTCGACGAGCATACCGAGCGTCCGTACCCCCTGTTATTCCCCGTACCTCCTGACGCTGGTGTATGTTCTCCCCTCCCTCGCTCGTGGTGTTCTTTGTACTGTGCATAGAACTTGTAGCTCGCCAAGTACAGGTCATATAAGCACGCTATTATTTATTAATTATTGACTCTAACTTTACTACAAGGTACAGTCCCCAGCCGTGTCGGAGTGTAGGTCATGGTGGCGGGTTCTTGGGTACAGTCATGGTATTACTCTGTGTTTTTCATGACTTGTTAGTTCCTTTAAAAAAATATGTCGTCTTTAGTTTGTTGTATGATAACTAGACGTCATGTGTACACACACCTGCCTGCCCGGCACACCTGTCAGACTGTAAACACGTTATATCATCAAGGTCTTCCGAGAGTCAGGAGATAGCATGTTATTACATTTTCCAGGAAATTTTGTAATTGTAATTTTCAATTTGAATCGTGATTTCACATGTTTTGCTCTCGGAGGAAATTGTAACGTGTGATGATTAAGGCGTTAATTATACCCCAACACAAACTTTTTCTGAACATGACGCAGATGTGGGTCACCTCTACCCTCTTCACCCCAACGCGTCTCGCTCCTTCTCTGCGTAAAAACAACTTAAGCGTAACCAAAACTCATAGTAAATCATGGAAATAAGTTACAACTTGTTTTCTTAAATTTGTTTTTATTTTTCATTCTTGTCGTTCTTCTTCATGTAGCGCTCACCCGTGTCGTCCTGGTATAGCCTGAGGGAGGGTGGTGGGGAGGCAGGTGCGTCACGGTCCACGGGCACTTCTCTCGACAAAATCCAATCTAAAGCTATACGCCTTATCAGCGACCGGGCTGTCACTTGCAGGTTCCCTCCCCTTCATGTACATCGTTCAGGGTCCTCCCCGCCTGCATTCAACTCACTACTTTCATGGTCAATTCTCCAGTGAAATTCAGTCCACCATCCCACACCTGAACTCACGACTCGCTATTTGAACTCAGAGTTTCTCTTCGTTACCTCCCTGGCTCTCACAAATACCTGGTTCAAACTTCCTATAAATGAACATCCTTTCCCCTCTCAGCTTTTATTCCCGCGCCGCTCATCACTGGACCTTTAAATATGCTTTTCATATCTCCTGACGATTTGACACCACAGCTTATTTCACCTAAAAATTAACCATTCTAACCAAACCTAACCTAACCTAACCTACTCAGCAGATTGTTTTGTTTTGTTGTCATAGTGAGAAGATACAGTGTTATAGACGTATGAGGACCAGCGGGGAGTGTTAGTGTTGTAGGGGCTGTGTGTTACTGCTGTGGGCGCTGTGTGTTAGTGTTGTGGGCGCTGTGTGTTACTGCTGTGGGTGTTTCTTGTCCTGATACTGAGAAAACTTGTTATTTCCCTCTATGTGTCCTTATCCTGAACCCCCTTACGTCTTTCTTCTACGTTTACTAACCTATTCTCTGATATTCTTCCTTCCTTACTTTCTTTATCTTCGTCTTGACCTCTCATTCCTCTTGGTCTTCTTCTCCTTCACCCCGTCTCCTTCACCGTCCTCCTTCTCTCCTCTCTTGTACAGGGTGGCACAAGGTGGTGTACTAGGCCAGGTTACAGTTGTCCCAGGTCATGTATGATGTTCAGTACAGTACTAGGGGAGTTAATACCATGGATGACTGGGTTGAGGATTGAGCAGTAGTGAGTATGGAATAACAGCCATAACGGAGGGGGCAGTGAGGGGGCGGTGTCATGGAGGGAGGGAAGGTAGAGGAGGGCGGTAGAGGATGGGAGGGCAGGAGGAGAGGGTACAGGTAGGAGGTGGGAGGGCAGGGGAAGGGTCAGGAGGATGGTAGAGGATGGTGGAGAGGAGAAGGATGGAGGAGAGGAAGGGGGTAGAGAATGGAGGGAGGAAGGGAGGGAGGAAGGGGGTAGAGATGGAGGAGAGGAGGGGGGTAGAGAATGGAGGAGGGAGGATGGAGGTGGCGGTGGTCGTAATGTCACGCTTGACTGCTTGTCCCGTGAATGGGGTTGTGGGCAATATTGCGCCTTGTTGATCTCGTTGCAGGTGTCGTGCACTGTGAGGGTTGTACCATTTTGTGATGTTATAGATGGTTTTGGCTGACCGACCTGACCCACACTACACCACAGAGGGGCCGCTGGTGTTGGCGTGAAGCGGCCACGTGACGCCTCGGGGTTACGGTACTATAAATAATTATCATCTCCCTCTTTTATTACAATTACCAGCTTACTACCTTTGTCCTGTGTCACACAATAATAGCCACAACTTGTCGAGATATAATACAACACGGCGTTGGAGATTTTATCTGATTATCTATAAATAATGTCAGCTATTGTGTTAATCATCCATTTTACCGTCAGATGATTTTGGTGTGTCACGCACCACTGCCTGGTTACCCTCATCACCTTATGCTCTGCTGACTGATTTGTTGTGGTGTGTGGTGGTGGTGGTGATGTGGTAGTGGTGGCGATGTGGTAGTGGTGGCGATGATGTTGTAGTGTTGGTGATGTGTTCGTGATATTGATAGTGTGGTGATGATGCTAGGTGTGGTGGTGATGCTGGTGTGTGGTGATGTGGTAGAGGAGATGATGGTGTACTACGACGGCGGCGGAGGCAGGGGGAAGGGGGGGTAGCGTGTGGCGTGGTGTGTTTAATAGTGACTGGAGGCGAGCAAACTTGTGGCATGTGGGAGTTATGTGCTGGGTTAAGGTCATTAAGCTGGGAGAGTTGTGGAAGTTGAAGACCTTAACTAGCTCGTGTGTAACTATCAACAGCTTCTCACATTGTCACTCATCTTGTGCTGTTGTAGGAAACTCTTGGTACAATGTTGTGTTGTCGTCGTGAAGGTAAGACCCGGCTTACCTGTCAGCGTTTGGGTTAATTAGGCAGATACTTGTGTTACACGAGAGGTTAATTGAGGAAGTTGGTTCATAGACAGGTGTGCTCTAAACCAGTATATGTTAACAGGAGTTGTGGTGGTGGTGATGATGGTAGTTGTGGTAGTAGTAGTTGTGGTAAGTATTACAGACAGACTCTCGGTTCCTCAGGCAGTCATTGGGTGATTAAAGGAAATTACCCGTTGTTCCGAGGAGTAATTGGTTTGAAGGTTTCGTTCGACCTCCAGGTCAGTGAATTTTCGAACCACTGAAGCTTCGAATAAGTAAACCTTCAAATTAGTGAACCTTTGAATTAGAGAACATTTGAATTAGTGAACTCTCGAACCAGTGAAACTTTGAATTGGTGAACCTTCAAACCATTGATCCTTAGACTCAATGAACCTTTAAACCAGTGAGCCTTTGGAACCTTGGAACTAGAACAAACGAACCGTCGCAACAATGAACCACACATAAACCCTTGGCCTGGTGAGAGTGGGTGCCGATGTCCACGGTTTTAAGTTTGCCTTAAGTCAATACGTGAAGAAAGCGGAGTACAAGGCGGCCCTCACGTGCTCAGGCTCTCGACACTTGATATGCAAATGAACCTCGTAATGCTTTGTAATGCTTCGCGAAATGTGATCCATTCTTAACGCTTAGTGTGCCGGTGTGGGGCCCTGGTGATTGTGATGGTGTGGGGCCAATGGTGATTGTGATGGTGTGGGGACCCTGGTGATTGTGATGGTGTGGGGCCCGTGGTGATTGTGATGGTGTGGGGGCCCTGGTGATTGTGATGGTGTGGGGCCCGTGGTGATTGTGATGGTGTGGGGCCCGTGGTGATTGTGGTGGTGTGGGGCCGATTGTGATGGTGTGAGGCCAATGGTGATTGTGGTGGTGTGGGGACAATGGTGACTGGTATGGTGTGTGGGGGGTGAATGTATTGGTGTGGTATGTGTAGGGGTGGGCAGGGGTGTGGGGGGTTAATTGGGTGGGGGTTAGTGTTTTGCTTGGTGTCTGTATGTGTGGAGGGGGTGAATGTGTGTGTGTGTGTGTGCAGTAATCGTAAATATATTTCCTTAAATGATTACGTACAGGTGTGTGAACTTAAGTTACATGTTATAAAGATAAAAATATCATTCTTTATACCTAAATGCATACTGACTTGCCTTTGTACATAGTCATACACACACACTTATCATCCCATACTTGCACATGCCGTAGGTTTCATACTCATTACACACCCACACACAGACAAAAGTAAGGGGACAAACAGACGCCTACACACACACACACACACACACACACACACTGACGCATATCGATCCGGCTGTGAATACAAATAGTGTGTGCGCGCGCGCGTGTGTGTTAATGCATATGTTTGTGTGTGTGTGTGTGTGTGTGTGTGTGTGTGTGTGTGTGTGTGTGTAGGGCGTGTTTTACCCCCGTAATTAATAAGGTTGGTGTTATGGCATAAATATTCGGCACATATTGTGTTCCGCTGGGGAAAAAATTGTATTTTGGTTCCATCACTGATGACAATATGGTATGTTATTACTTTTAAATGTCGTTATGCTGGTGGTGCGTGTGTAGCGGGTAGTGTGTGTGTGTGTGTGTGTGTGTGTGTGTGTGTGTGTGTGTGTGTGTGTGTGTGTGTGTGTGTGTGTGTGTGTGTGTGTGTGTGTTTGTTTGTTTGTCTTTCACTCATTCGTTAAATTACAGTTTTGCTGTTTGTCATTATTATTTATTTTGTAAATGAGAAGAAAATGTGCACAAGGAAATAGGTCGCCGAAGGAGGGGTATCAAGCAGGGGAGAGTTGGTAAGGCACTGGGAGGAGGAGAGGGAAGAATAAGTCAACCATGGGCAGGGGAAGGAGGGAAGGGGGGGAGTCAGTCACTAGGAAGAGGAAGGGGGAGAGGAGGGGTCAGATACTGGGAGGAAGGAGGGGGAAGAGTGGAATTCAGCCAGGGTAAGGGGAGGAGGGGGGAGTCGTCATAAGGGGGAGGGAGGGGGAAGGGGGATGTCAGCCATTAAGGGTTGTGTAAGGTCAACAATATTATATAGGGCCACTTGTTTACTCGTCCACATCGAGGCTTAATGACCCCGTAATTAGGGCTAGGGGGAATGGGGGCTGTTTGCTGTTTATTGCTGTTTAATACTTACCTGGCCACTAATGACTCCCTGCAGGTGCACACGGTACCTGACATGATTACCTCTTCTCCCCCGTTGTCTCTGATGCCACCTGGGGAGTAGTGACAGTCTGCTAAACTACTAATGAGTCGAAAAAAAAAATAATGATAATAGTAATAACGGTAATGATAACAGTAATAACAACAACAACAATAATAATAGAACTAAGAAAAATACTAGAAAAACAAAAATGATGATGATGATGATTATGATGATGATGATGATGATGAAAAGAAAAAAGTTATAATAGCACTATATCATCATTATCATCATCATCATCATCATCATCATCAACAACAATATTAAATAAAGCAACATCACTAATAACAACAACCAAGGTAAATAAAGTCACTAAGCATCACTAAGAGCTCTCCACCAGCTAATTATTAAAGAAACATTACAAAAGAAACCTACAAAATGTACCTTGAGTATCCTGGATATTTTTCACGTAATCCTCCTCGTAACAAACTGGGGTGAGACGGTAGGTCAGACGAAGAGACGGTAGGTCAGGCGAAGAGACGGTAGGTCGGACGGAGAGACGGAAGTAGATCAATATGCTTCCTCCTCCTCCTCCTCCCTCCCCTCCACCACTCTCCTCTCTTCTCTCCTTCACATCTCTCCCCTCCCCCTTTCTCCCCTCTTCTCTCTTTCATATATCTCCCCTTCCTTTCCCTCTCCTCCTCCCCCTTTCCCCTCTCTTCTCTCCTTCACATCTCTTCCCTCTCCCTCCTCCTCCTCCCTCCTCTTCTCCCCCTTTTCACCTCAAACCACTCCTCCTCTTCCCCTCTCTCACACCCTAATTACTCCTCTTCTCCCTAGTTCATCCTCCCCCTCCCACCTTCCCTCACCTTCCTTCCTCGAGTCTTTCCCCTCTTCCTTCTCCCCTCTCCTTCCCTCTCACACTGATCCACATTGTAAGAGGATCAGATGCCCTTTAAAACATACCCCTGTAAGTAAGCCATAATCCAGGTATGTAAAAAAAAATCAGCCTATGCCTTAATTATTGTCTCCTGATGTCTTAAGTGAACTAGATGATGGTAGAGTCTCAGCGTAATTAGGAAGCCATTAAGGATTTTTTTTGTGATTTTGCAGAAGTTAGTCAATTTGGTACGTTAATTTTTTTTTTTTTTTTAAATTCAAGTTTAGAAGGATAGTTGGTTGGTCTTTAAGAAGAATGATGAATAAAGGATGAATGATCTTAAGGTATTCATTCCCCAGGTACCTGGGAGAATGAACTTAAGGCATTTTTTAAGAAGAATGATAAAGAAATATGCATCATCCCTTAACTCAGGGAAAGAGGTAGTTTAATTGTCAAGACTTACCAGAGAAAATGCGAGAATTTTTTTCTTTAATCTTCCTAACCTAACCTAACCTAACCTAACCTTACCTAACCTAACCTAACCTTACCTAACCTTACCTAACCTAACCTAACCTAACCTTACCTAACCTTCTACTACAAAGTCAAATCGATATTAAGACACAGTAAAGACAATAAATAATTAAGTCCCCCCACAAAAGGTCAATTAATTTTAGGATATTTCACACACAAAAGTCATACATTATTAACATCTCTCACACAAAAGTCATACATTATTAACATCTCTCACACAAAAGTCATACATTATTAACATCTCTCACACAAAAGTCATACATTATTAACATCTCTCACACAAAAGTCATACATTATTAACATCTCTCACACAAAAGTCATACATTATTAACATCTCTCACACAAAAGTCATACATTATTAACATCTCTCACACAAAAGTATATGAATTTCTCGATCCTGTCACAGAAAAGTATATAAAAAAAATTAAGATCCTCAAAAGAATAAAGAACGATTTGCATATTTTTTTCCTCAGAATCTCACAAAATATCGGGGGGAAAAAGGACAGAGCGCAAAAGAAATATTACCTCGTGAGTCAAGACGGTGAGGAGGGAAAGTTTGTAAAAAAAGAGAGAAAAAAAGTATAAAAGTATGGGGGGGTAGGGAGGTGTGAGAGAGAAAGGGGAGATGGGGCAGAATGGGAGGAAGACCGGGTGTGGGATGTAAGGATGGGGCGGGGCAGGAGAGAGGTAAAGCGGGGCAGAAGCGGAAGGTAGGGTAGACGGGGCAGGGGGGGAGGATGGAATTGGTGAGGGATATGAGGCGGGGCAAAGCGGGAAGGAGACGGGGTGAGGGAAGAGGAGAGGTGAGAGAGTGTGAGATGTAAGGTGGAACGTGGGGAGGGAGAGGGGTTATAGGAGGGAGATGAGGCGGGGCAGAAGTGGGGAGGGAGGTGCAGGAGGGATGTGAGGCGGGCAGAAGTGGGAGGCAGACGAGGGGGGTGCAGGAGGAGATGAGGCTGGGCAGAACTGGGGGGCAGACTGAGGCGGGAGGGAGGTGCAGGAGGGAGATGAGGCTGAGGCTGAGCAGAAGTGGGAGGCAAACTGGAGCGGGGAGGAGCTGCACCTCCTTACTTAATAGCACCGACAGCCACATTGAATCTATATGCAAATTAGACTATTACACATTTCCGTCGAGGGCAGTCCACTGAATTAAACTTCAACAGTAGAATCACTGATCGAGGAAAAGTCAACCTCAAACTTTGTGGTATAAATTACGAGGAGAAAGAGAATGAGTGGATGGCTGTGAGGTAGTGGAGTGTGTGTGTGGGGGGGCAGTGGCGCTCTAGTTTTTTTTTTTCTCTCTCTCTCTCTCACTCAGGTAAACTTGTTGACGAGTCTTTCAGGCACCCGTGTCGTACTTGCTTCACCGTGTTAGTAGAAGGAGTAAATGAAGAAATTCCACACTCGAATTGGAAGACTAACTCTCCCACGGACGGTGAAACTTGGCGACATTTTCAACACTGTGATTTTGGCCGTAATTAACACTAAAACTTAATATTAACTCGGATGAGAAATTTTGGGGTAATAAACTTAATTACTGGTGACGAGGTGCTTGAGTGTGCAAACCCTCGCCGTCTCTCACCGCTGAGGAAGGAGAGACTAAAAAATGTGAGAAATATAAGAAGGAAAGTGAGAAGGTGGTGACGTGGTGAGAAGGTGGTGACGTGGTGAGAAGGTGGTGACGTGGTGGTTGTGGTGAAGGACGAGAAAGATAAGTTTATTTAGGTTTTATTTTTATAGGATAGGTTAGGTCAGGTCAGATTAGGTCAGGTCAGGTCAGATTAGGTCAGGTCAGGCCAGGTCAGATTAGGTCAGGTCAGGTTAGGTTAAGGTACATATAGTTAGCTTAAGTTCAGATTTGCACCGCTTATGGACGTCTTTTAAAATATATATATATATATATATATCATCGTTGCTCTTTGTTCTTAACCTTTTATCTTCTTTTTCTGTTTTCGTCTCCTGTTTCCTCTTCTTTCCGCAAAATGGCAACAATAAAACGAACGGACTGTGAATAACGTAAGTGTGTGTGTGTGTGTGTGTGTGTGTGTATGTGTGTGTGTGTGTGTGTGTGTGTGAGATGAGAAAGAGAGAGAGAAATTGAAAGAATAAGTGAACGAAGAAAACGTGGACGGATGCAGCTTTGAGAGAATTCATTTAAAGGCGGAATAGAAAGATAATGCAGATGAAAGAAGACTGAAAGAAGGAGGAGGAGGGACGGAGGAAGAAGAGAGGAGGAGGAGGGGAGCGACGAGGAAGAAGACGATAATAAATATGTAACGAGAGAGATAGAGAGAGAGTTTAACAAGAGCATTAGAGAGGAGGAACAAGGAGGGGAGGGGAAGAGAGGGAGGGGGGGATCGTGGTGGCACACCAGGAAAGAGGCTCCCCCCCCCACTTTGAGGAATGTGGCACCTGTATTCTCGACCCTCTCCCTCCCCACTCCCGTCTCCACCCTTTCTCCCCCGACCTAAGTATGTGTGGAATGCTCGCCTCCCAATATGGACCAGTGTGCACTTCCTTCATTAGTGATGCGGCCCACTCCTATCACCAAAGGACTTGACTTTTTTCTTTTTTTCCCCGACTCCGAAAGAAGGTTGGTATTTGTGCCTTGTAAATCTCCTTCCTCCATTCACGAAAAAATAAAATAAATAGATAAAATAAAATGAAAAAACAAAAACTTGAATAACGATTTTTAAAGAGTTTTCGTAAATGAACAGGTGATGAAAAACAATCTACTGAAGTTTAATGGAATCGTCGATGTTTCTTATACGATCCGAGAAGACGTTTATTGTATGTAAATTGAGTGTTATTCGTTAAACCGGTAATACGGGTGGTTAGGGAAGCTATTGAGGTCGTATAATGAATCACAAAACTGCGGTACATTGTCTTGTACGTTATATCAAGGTGTGTATTAGGTGACGGTTGATTGGATGCTATTGGATACAAGGAGACATCTGATTGGTCACTGCTGGATAGTGGAAGGCAACTGATTGGATACCTGTGGATAGAAGGAGATATTTAATTGGTCGTTATTGGAAAGTGGGAGACGGTTGATTGGATATCATTGGATCGAAGGCGACATCTGATTGGTCAACTGTTGGATAGTCGGAGGCAACTGATTAGATGCCCCAAATAGATCCGTTATCTTATCTGTGACCTTCAGTCTTATGCACAGTGAGATCCGTGACGTAGAAGCCCTGTACACGATGCCCACAGAACGGGTGTTATATGTAAGATATATTAACATTACGTTAACCCTTATAAGTGTTGTGTTGTGGATAATGACACTAAATTAACTGTGTATCAGAGTTCACTATCTAAACTACCGGTGTTGTTAATGAAATAATTGTTGCCCCACCCCTTCCCCTTCCTCTCCTCACGAGCGAAAACTTTAACATTCCCATGAAAGAAATACTTATATATCCTTTTAATAACATAGTGTACCCTTCTCTCATGAAGGAATTACAGTTTTTATCATGAAGGAAGTGAGGCTTTTGTCATAAAGGTTTATCCGGTTTTTTTTTAAAGAATCGTAGAATTTCTTTTCATGGGAGGACTGTACCAGTAACCTTTAAGAGATAACCTTACTAGGCCCCCTGCCCTGCCCTGCCCCTACTTCTCCTTCCCTCAGGTGGCTTTGAAACACCAGAATCCAAGTATGGCCCCTGACCGCCTTTCTGGGACCGGCGTGCGAGTGTAAGGATATATTGGGAAAAAATACCAAGCCCGAAAAGAAGACAAAATTCCCTGGGAATAAAATGTTGGACTCAGTCGATGTTGTGGAGCGTCTACAAATCCCCAAGGTGAAGACGCACTATTTCAGGAGATGGGTGGTGGGTTGCAGGTGGGTGGGTGGGTAGACTGGTATAGGTAGGTGGGTGGATGGGTAGGCATGTTGGTGGATGAGTGGATAGGCAGGGAGAATGAGATCTTCAGAGGATATCTACCAGGAAGGTAGACAAAGACACGAAGATAGGACAGGTAGATGATTTCCCTCGTAAACGATGGGTAGGTAGGCAGGTAAGGTACTCATATGTTGGTAGGAGTGGCGGCGACGCCTCACTAAGAGAAATACCTGACAAGATAAACTCATATGACACATACTTAGTTTTGTTACTAAAGGGAATTATTAGAGATATGACTGAATGGAAATAAATGAATGAATAAATAAATGTAAACATAATATATAAGGGAATTCGAGGGTAATATTAGTGTACCGAAGATATATCTTGTTCACATGGCTCTCAGTTTTAGTCTTCATTAGTAGACGATCCCGTGTTTTTTTCACAGCTTTCGGCAAACTTACCGTGAAAATTTTATGTAACTGTTGTATTATACTTTGAGTTTATCTTCATGTAGATTGTTGACACCGCAGCGGTAACACTGTAGTGTATTGGGTATATTTGTAAACCCAAAGAGTTTTGTTTTTTGCTCCAGAAAACCGGAATTATCCAAACAGAGGGTGATTGTCCTTTAACAATGTAAGTACTGTACAGTGTGAGCCGGTAGTTAATGGGAGATTATAGAAAGTTGAGATCAGAGCCTCTAGTGACACATTTCTAGCGACTAGGGGGTACTGTACCTGTAAGAACTGAGCACAAAAGCCGGTCATTTAAGATGACCCAAGCATCCACTAGTGTGTGGAGGTCAGTTGAAAGTCACTTGTTTTATGTTGGGTAAAGCATATAAAATCAATATGTAAGTTGCCCATATTTATATAAGTACTACTGTATATGTTGACAGAGACTATTACATTGCTCGGCCATAACCTTCCGAGTCCTACGAGGTGTCACCTAAACACTTAAAAATTCCCTGTTGACACCTGACCATGTTATAATAAATATGTGCATAGCTGAACTGAGAAATGCAACAGGCAGTTGAGATTTTGAATGCCTACTCTTCCGTGCCTTACGTGTGAAGGCTTGGTTCAGAAGAGTCAATTTAGAATGATACTTTAAACTTTCTTATATTTTCAAAATAAAAATAAGAGTACCAATCCAACCAAAATGGTAGATACAACAAAACTGGGACTTACAAATCTTGGCAACAAATAATAAGGTAGATTATTGTCCAGTGATGTGAACGTTGTTTCATTGAGATTGAAATTATTTTGAATTTGTCAAACTGTTAAGCTTCCTGAATGTTATATTAATTTTGTGAGATAAATGTACATAATCTGAAGTAAAGTTCAAATTTATTTCTTATTTCAATAAAACTATGTTTGATTTACTCGGCCACGCCCCTTGTAGAGTGATTAATCTACTCGGCCACGCCCCTTGTAGAGTGATTAATCTACTCGGCCACGCCCCTTGTAGAGTGATTGATCTACTCGGCCACGCCCCTTGTAGAGTGATTAATCTACTCGGCCACGCCCTTGTAGAGTGATTAATCTACTCGTCCATGCCCCTTGTAGAGTGATTAATCTACTCGGCCACGCCCTTTGTAGAGTGATTAATCTACTCGGCCACGCCCTTGATTAATCTACTCGGCCACGCCCCTTGTAGAGTGATTGATCTACTCGGCCACGCCCCTTGTAGAGTGATTAATCTACTCGTCCATGCCCCTTGTAGAGTGATTAATCTACTCGGCCACGCCCCTTGTAGAGTGATTAATCTACTCGGCCACGCCCTTTGAAGAGTAATTAATCTACTCGGCCACGCCCCTTGTAGAGTGATTAATCTACTCGGCCACGCCCCTTCTAGAATGTTTAATCAACTCGGCCACGCCCCTTCTCGAATGTTTAACCTAATCCGCCACGCCCCTTCTGGAAGCTGTCTTGCTCATCTTTCACTTCATTTGTTAATTCATCGAAAGTTATCATATCAGGCGTGAGAGAGAGAGAGAGAGAGAGAGAGAGAGAGAGAGAGAGAGAGAGAGACGTGTGTGTGTGTCTGTGTAAAGGCAAGACTTCTATAGTGTGTGTGTATGGACTTAACGATTACTACCATATCAGTATTGAACCTCAGAGCTTAAATAAACACAGTACATCAGGTGTGTTGGGCAGATGTGTCTTCTCAACACACTAAGAGTCGATGCATTTGTTGTTGTTGTTGAGTTTTAGTGGTGTATCGATACTAATATGTGAAAATCTGTATATAAATGAGATCGGAAATTCATCGAGAGAGGAAGGACTATAGCTGTGAGAGGCGAGTAATGCCGGGGGGGGGGGCGGTAATGTTACTGGTTTGTTTTGTATTTTACGGGGGAGGTGCTCGGGGTTGCATCTAAATGGTATTTGCAATTGTTCTCTGTTGCTGAGTTCAACATACCTTTTTTTTCGGCGTTGCAATGCAGGTAATTGGTCTTTAGATGCACCGGTATTGCTTTGTGCCTTTGTGTCTGTGTAGATCTGACGTAGAGCATCGAAATTCCTGTTAAATACCGCCATTAAATCCAGCTGCTGACGAGGTGTACGGCCAGGTCACAAGATGGCCGCCACAACTACCTGCCTCAGCCCAGAGAAAAGAATTACAACGTTGTACTGTACTGTTGAGTCTCCGTCTGTCTGGCTCTTGAGGAATTACACACTGTTATTAACGTCTCAGGCCCTTTGTATTATAATTTACACCACAAGCATTACTCATACGTTAATTTGTGTAGCCTAACGCCTTTTTTTAATCTTTAGTATCTCACATCTTCATTCTATTTACATTAGAACTAGTTGAAGGAAGCTTTACAATTATACATGGTGTAGTGGATCAGCAGCAGTGTTTGGGTCACGCCTCGCTGTGTGTAACAAAAGAGGTTCACTTTGTACAGAGTGTCTTAAGCTAGTGTAGTGTAAGACCAGGCTTACCTACACCAGGTGAGCAGGTTCACCCCCCCAGCCAAGGTGGTTGAATATTACCTGTGTAATGATCTCGGTCTAAAGAGCAAGGGACACACACACACACACTCTCTCTCTCTCTCACACACACACTCTCTCTCTCTCTCACACACACACACACACACACACACACACACACACACACACACACACACGCACACAGAGCGACACGCCACTGTAATTATTATTGCCCATTGACATCAATCATAGGTACTCTAATTACTACATCAAAAGCTCAGTAACCCAGGGAGTTGTTCTGTCCTTTTTAATATCGTGTGTCATCTGTTATTTGTTCTTCATAATTACCATTTACCAAACTCTGTGATCTTTAAATACATACGTCATATTTTTTTAGCAGAGGATCATTAAGGTTAAGTGGTTAATGGTCTGCTAAAAGTGGATAATGTGCTGGTAAGGTAAGTGTTTCTTATAAGTGGTTACTGATAATCTTGCAATATATTTACTGTAGATTCATGTGTATGTCTCATAAAGTGGTCAATAGTACTCTAGGTAGGAGTGTGTGAGTGTGTGTTTGTAGGGTCATATATATATGTATTCCTCATAACCCCGCCTCATTACTCATACTTAACTGTGCAATTACGTGGTCGCTGGAATATACGACATTCTTCAACTTGAGTTTGGGTGATGGCTGCCCGTATAAGTTTCCGCCCGTAAAGACTTCAGGGTGTTTAGTTTTTATCGTCTACCATTTCAGTGGCGGCGGAGTCATTATGTTCTAGGGGTTGTCTGTCTGTCTGTCTGTTCCTTCGTCTTTTCTTTCGTTTGAGGCAGGAATTGCCGAGTAATACCTACACAATAAGTGGCATTAATGTTACTCTTTACAATAAGTGGCATTGTGGTTACCCCTTACAGTAAGTGGCACTGTGGATGTGATTAATTTATGGTTATGTTTTGGTGGTTTTTCTTTTTCTCTAACTATTGTCTTATGTCACCTGCCTCCAGCGCCAAGTGCCACCTGCCTCCAGCCCTCCGCAGGGTCATAGTTCACGCAGCACCACACCCCAGCCAACCTTTCCGTACCATTCTTTTATCAGCAGCAGTATAGTTACCATTGAGAGAAACTTTTCCTTCCTCCAGACGATATGAGTTTTTTTTTCTCGAATGTATACCCGATGAGTTAAGTTTGAAAGTTACAGAGGCTTTGAGGCAGCGAAGAGCGATAGTTTAGCGGATAAGAAGTTCTACAGCAGACTCTTTACTTATATTTTAGGTAAGAGCTGTATACCGTATACAATACAATGGGCGGCTTTCTTCTTAATGGTGTGGTGGTGGATGAAACTCTCTTATATTATACTGATCCCAAATATGGCCGTTGGTCGACTGTTTTGATTTAAAAAATGGCCGCTGGTCGTCCATATTGATCATAAATGGCCACTGGTCGACCATATTGATCATAAAATGGCCGCTGGTCGACCATATTGACTCCGACTGTAAAATTGGCTCAATATGGATCACGTCACGATTGTGTTCAAGGTTTTTAAAACAAGTCTGTGAAAGAAGTATTTTTAGTGATATTTCTTTCCTGCGGCGGCCACCCAGCTCCATAAGTAGGGGTAAAAATAATCAATGTATGGCCAGAAAAAATACTCTCGCTCTCACTCATTTAGAACCACAGGAAAAAGCTAGTGTAGAGGGGCGGCGCCTACCGTCCTGTATAATTGTAGTCACGCTATTTATTTGTTCCGTTATTTATCTATTAAATATTTATTTGTGAAATTATTTTCCTCTATCACTGATCGCAATACAGAACTAGATATATATATATACTGTATATATATATATTTTTAATATTTTTTATAACTTTTAAGGTAGTACCGCTATGTGCATGTTGAAAGGCCGCCGATGAGTTTTTGATCAATTAAAAGAGGTAAAGTTTTTTCCTGATGTGTTTTATGTGTACGGAATAAAAGTTTCAGTTTTGACGTCAACAATGGCTGACTGTCGACCAGTTTACTCGAATATGGACATTTTAGGATATATGAAGGAATTCCTGTGACAGACACATCTGCCATACAAGAGCGCCTCCAGGAGATGGACGAATGTTCGTCTGGCGGAGATTTCATAAGTGTGTTATTCCAATGTAGAGAGAAACGCCAGGCACTGTCGGTTGCTCTTGCTGGCGGTGTTTTTTTTTTATAGTATGGAGGAAAGGAAGAAACAGTCAGTCGGTATTGTAAAGCCGTATTGTATGTATAACAGACAAGTACAGAATACATATGTGTCTTTGTCCCTTCGGCTCCGTTGTGTTATTGCGTTTTTGGTGGGAAGAAGCGACACACTGGTGGATGGTCGTGGAGAATTTAACTTGCAAATGCTCGAGTTACCGGACGGTGGTGTGAGCCTCCCCCGCCACACACAACATCTTGGGTAAGGATGAAAAACAATGAAATTTTAAGCCGCAGAAAGGCTAGTGTAGCTGAGGTGCCAAGAACAGTTTAAGATGATCTGTTTGGAAATAATAATATACGTCGTTACCAAGGCGTACAACAATTATTTGGGTGATCAGGTCGACACCCGGGAAGTGTGGCCGCATGCGGTTGAGAAGACACCGTCGGGAGCCTCTGTAGTTTGACTTAAAGTATAGGTAGACACTTGACAGATCACAGATGGTCGTCGCTGCTCAGTCATTTATATCTTACACATCTAAAACGCTCTTCTTCCTCCGTCAGGCTTGGTCTCATCACACCTTGACCTCGTCCTTACACCCATGTTGTTTACACCGCCACTAGATCCTCTTCCCTGTAAGTTAGTCCATTTTGCCCTGTAATTAATCTCCCCACAATCTCTCAGAACTCCTCACTGGCTCCCTATACCCCCCTCGTCCCTCCTCACCTCTCCCCCATCACCCTGACCCTGCCACCCTCTTCACCAACTCCCTCCTCATCCCTACCACTTTACTCCTCCACCTCCCCAGCCAACATGTCCTTGCCTCTCCACTTCCCCATGCTCACCTTTTCATCCCCCCCTCAGCTCACCTCCGCGGCCGCTACAGTAGGGAAGGCTGTCAAGTAACGATACTGCCAACAGGAACGAGTGACTACAACAATTAACCTTCAGACCAACATGATCCCAGGAGATCCTCATTAACAATAGTACAAGTAACCAACACCTGTCTACTTCAGTGGTGTACCTGGACTCTAGCCTGGACACACACACACACACACACACACACTTAACTAATCAGGAGTAAGGTAGACAGGCCGCTCACTTTTGCCTCGTCCAATTCTTCAGTTTCAAGTTTTTCTTTGCTTCTCCCTCTAGCTTTGTCTCTCACTTTTTAAGCAAAGAACAACATACATTGCGGATGTAGGGGAGGGACTGTACCAGACCCTGAGTGGCTATCGGGACCCTGAGGAAGCAGTGTTAGGGCCCCGGTGTCGTGCAACTTTCCGAGGGAAATCTCCTCCAGGATCACTGCAGGGGGCGTGGTAGAAGGTGCATGCAGGTGTGGGTATTAGCAACGTGGAGGCGTGGTGGAAGCGAGTGGGCGGCGTGGATGAAGGCGTGTTGTGTAAGGTGTTTCCAGGAGAGGCTTAGCTGGGTCTTCCCTTCTCGTGCCTGCTGGGGGTGTAGTGTTGACACAGCGTCACCTTCAGCCTGGGTCAACATGAACTGGCTGGCTGGCTGGCTCTCTTGTGGCCCACCTCTCAGATCCTCAAACTTCCCATCCGTTAAAAACACTTTTCCTCTGATACAGTCACAGTGCAGTTTCGACTCCACACTGATAGAATTGTGTGTGATCTCAGTTTTGGTGACTCAGTTAGGGGATGGGGTGGGGCGGGGGGGGGCTTGGGTTTTCAAAGGTTCTTACGTTAAATTATCCTTCCGTCTCATCGTCTCCCTTCACTTAGGCACTTGAGATGATAGAAAAGATGGCTTCGATACTGCACTGAGATTGAACCGGCACTGGTGTTTTGAGGGTCAGCGTCGGACCTGCCTACCACCACCACCACCACATGCTGTAGGGAGGTGATGGTGAGGTTTTATTTGGTGCCTTTGTTAGGTTTGATGTCCAACAGTTGGCGTGAGGGAAACTGGTAAAGACGGTGGTTATCATTGGTGGCAGTGGTGGTAGGTGTGATGAAGGTGGTAGGTGTGGTGGTGATGAGTATGGTTGGTGTGGTAGTGGTGATGGGTGCGGTAATATTGGTGGGTGTGGTGATAGGTGTGATGAAGGTGGTAGGTGTGGTGGTGATGAGTATGGTGGGTGTGGTAGTGGTGATGGGTGCGGTAATATTGGTGGGTGTGGTAGTAATGTTAGTTTCTAGTGGTGGTAATATTGGTTCTAGTGACGTTGGTGGTAATGGTAGTGGTGTCACTGGTGGTAATGGTGGTAGTAATAGTGGTTCTAGTGACGTTGGTGGTAATGGTAGTGGTGTCACTGGTGCTAATGGTGGTAGCGGTGTGCCTGGCCAGTATAATCAGTCGTGGCGCCTCAAGGGAGGAGGGGGTCGACCTCTAGTTCATTATACCTCGATGTTTAGACTAGCTCGTTAGTGTCTGGTAATGACTTCTCTTCTCTTCCCTTTTCTTCTCTTTCACTGCCATTTCTTTCTCTCTATCTCTCTCATCTTTTCTTCTCTATCACTCTCATCTCCTTTTCTTTTCTTTTTTTCTCAAAAATTGTCATAGCCTATCTTGAATCCTCTCCCCCCCCCACCTTCATCCCCTAACCCCATCCCCCCCCCATACCACATTCTCTCCTCCTAACCCCATCCCTCTCCCTACCACCATCCCTCTCCTCCTAACCCCATCCCTCCCCTCTCCCCTCCTCCCCCTGGCTCATGGTGGGTCAGGCATAACTCACCTCACACAGGTTAACGAAATATTCCCGAGATCCAAAATAAAAAAAAATCAAGAATTTCCCAGAGGTGCCAAATAAAAAACAAAAGCCAAAAAAAAAAGGACCTCTCGCGTGAAGACTGCTCAGACCTCTCGCGTGAAGACTGCTCAGAGAGTCATTCGTTTAAACTTCATCTCTTTCCGTAACTAGGGGAGTGAGAATGCATCTAATTACCTGGATCATTCAAGCAGCTGTGACGAGGAAGGTGTCATCCCTAATGGCGTCAAAATTGTTCCGAGACTTGATCGTAACCCTTAGTTGGTGATGGTGTTGGTAAGAGAAAAGGTAGGAAGTAGGGGTGATGGAGTGGTAAAGGAAAGAATGGTGTGATGGTATGATTAAATGGAATAAATCTGATGAGAGAGAGAGAGAGAGAGAGAGAGAGAGAGTAGGAAATATTTTTTTTTTTTTTAAGAATCCCGGAAGTTGTCGGGTCTCCTGTGGAATGAATATGCAAATTAGCCGTAATAGTAGTAAATTGGGGGGAGTGTTTTGTGACCTCGTGGCAGGGCGTGGCAGACCATCACGCCGGGGCTGGTTATAGTGAAATGGCCTCTATATACCACGCCTACACGCTCCTCCCTCCCCCCCCCTTACCCCTCTCCTCCTCCTCCTTCTCCTCCTTCTTTTCCCTCCACCCCCCCTCCACCTCCTCACTCTGTGCCTCTACATCGTCTTCCAGTCTCTCAAAACAATCTTGCTTTTCACTTCACGACCCCCCCCTCACCTCTACACGACCCCCTTCACGTCTACACGACTTCACCTCTACACGACTCTCATTCTCTATACACGACCCCTCACTTACACGACCCCCCATCTCTACACGACCCCCCACCTCTACACGACCTCACCTCTACACGACCCCTCACCTCTACACGACCCCCTCACCCCACGACTCTGCCTCACTATTCTACATGACCTCCTCCCACCTGCTTGCACATCCCCATCATTCCACGTTATTGGGTGGGGGGATCTACACAGTCACGCACCCTGGTGTGTGTGTGTGTGTGTGTGTGTGTGTGTGTGTGTTGGATCAGGTGTGTGTTATTGGTAGTGTGTTTTATTGGTTAATTCTCCCTCCCCTTCTGGTCAACAGCTGGGTAGTTGTTATCCTATGTTCACCCTCCCACATCCACCCACCCCCGCCTGTTTAATGATCCACGTGGTGTGTGACGCTTAGTAGTGGTGCTGTGGTGTTGGTGTGGTGTAATGGTGTGGGGTGACGCGATAGTGTGGGGTGACGCAATGGTGTGGGGTGACGCTAGTGTGGAGGGAGGGAATGAGAGAGCCGGTAGGTGAGAGCCCTTGATAGTGTGATATAAAGAGAGAGAGAGAGAGAGAGAGAGAGAGAGAGAGAGAGAGATTTTTTATCCACCAATAAACAAGGTAACAGTAAATAAATAACAAGAATAACCAAGAATCAAGTCAGCGGCTGCAATAAGTTGAAAAAAAAATCCCTCGCGAGTTTATGAAAAGACATCTATCAGTCATGTGAGGAGAGGCAGGTGTTGTGAATGAAGTGACAATAAATGGATAAAATATTGGAAGAAAAAGGACACATTGTATCGTATAGCTTCTATTTACTTCTTTCATATCGTTCATCATTATCTTATTTTCCTCTTCCTCATCCTCATCTTCTTCCTTCTCCTTCCTTCCTCCTTCCTTTCTGTCCACCTTTTCCTCCTCAGTGTTTTTCTTTCCTCTCTGTTGACCTCCTCCTCTTTCTCTTCCTCTTCCTTCTAGTCCTCTTGAGCCCAACACCACCAGTCTCTTTCCCTCTTCCTCCCCTTCTCCCTCCCGACACTAAGCACCCCCCTTTCCTCCCCATTTACCCTCCCCAACCAAAATAATCTACCCATTCTCACATTTCTCCACCTTCCTATTACCCTCATTCTTTCCCTTTGTACGAAACTGTGAATGACCTAGGAGAGGGGGGGGAATGGTTTGACCTAGGGGAGGGGGGGAAATGGGGTGTGACGGGGTGAGGAACATGGGTGATGGGGTGTGACGGGGTGAGGAAGAACATGGATGTGTGATGGGGTGTGACGGGGGAGAGGCACGTGGGGAGATAACGATCCGGCTGGGACTCGTAATCAGATGATCGCCGGTAATGTAGGCAGCGTTGTGTGGGTCATCCCGGCTCTTGAGTCTCGCGCCGACGGATGGATTGACATTAATGAGGGTGATAAAGACGGAAAACAGGAGGATGGGGCAGTAAACCTCGAGTGTACACCTGCAGTTGGCTTCCAAGGGCCTCGTCTCTACCCTGTCTTTATTGCTGTCCGGATAAACGAGGTTGTTTCGTAATTTGTAGCGAGTACCGGCGTCTACTATGTCCGCCCCCCCTCCCCTCCGCCGCCTCTCCCCTCTGCCGCCCTCCCTCCCGCTCCCTCCCTCCGCCGCCCCTCCCTCCCCCCGCTGGTTGATCAAGTGTGTGTGTGTGTGTGTGTGTGTGTGTAACTGTCTGTGTCAAGAAAGAGAGAGAGAGAGAGAGGAGAGATAGAGAGAGAGAGAGGAGTAATTGAAGACATGGAGAGTAAAATAGTGATGATGGTAATAAGAGGAGATAGAGGGACATAAACAGACATACTAGGAGAGATAAGAGGCTCTGTCATCTGCCTTTATTTCCAGGTTATGTTCCTAGGGAGGAAGAAGGGGAGGAAAGGAGCTGTGAGGTCAGTTAAGATTTTCTCCCTCAATTCATAGCGCACGAGAAAACTAAGAGTGGGGGGGTGTAGATGGGGGGGTAGGGAGGGTGTTATCATCTCTCGGGTGAAGTACTGTAAGGTACGTATGGGAGTAAGTGCTGTCCGGTGCGTCCGTGATCAAGTTTTTGGTGTGTGGTGGTGGGGGGGGGTCACCATCACCAACAGGAAAGGACTTAAAATGACTTTGACTTAAAATAAAACGAAATTAATAAACAAAAAGTGACCCTTTATAGGAGTTTGAAGTATTATCCGGGACAGGGGACATGGGGACTCACATCTCCTACTATTCAAGAGATATTCAATTTATACAATTAAGGAGAAGTAAGAGATATGTTAATCCTTAGAGAGAGAGAGAGAGGAGACAGTGAGAGGAGGCTTGTCATCTCCCCGTTATACAAGACGTCTTTATCTCATGGTGGTGGTGGGAGGCGTGGAGACTGATTAAGATGCAAGGTGTTAATACGAGATGAGGGCGCACCTGCCTGCCTGTCTACCTACCTGGCTGGCAGTGGACGGCATCACTCAGGACTATGGAGATGAGGCGAGATGCTGGGCCGGGGACATTATACTGGGCTTAGGAGGGGAGAGGTAGAGTCCGCCGCTCCTCCTCCACTCACTGTACCTTACCACACCACACTATACTACACTCCACCGTACTACACACTACACTACACCGTACTACACACTACACCACACCATACCGCGAACTAAGACTCGCTTCTACCAACAGATTCTACTTGTGTTGTGAAATGTGTGTGTGTGTGTGTGTGTGTGTGTGTGTGTAGACTGACAAATGCCAGCAGCGTCGGAAAGAAGTTGGCGCCGCTCCTCCTGCCGGTCCGAGGCACCGTAGAGTTGACCAGGGAAAGTGACGCCATTATTCACATCAATTCGTCGTAAGTGGATGATCGTCATAATCAACTCGTAGTTACGGGAGAGAGAGAGAGAGAGAGAGAGAGAGAGAGAGAGAGAGAGAGAGAGAGAGAGAGAGGTACCGACTAGCTCCCTCTCTTTCCACACTCACTCACTCACTCACTCACTCACTCACTCACTCACTACCTCCACCGGGGCGGCGTATATAACGACAATATTATCATCTGTACGAGCTGGCAAGTCGTCCTTAATTAATTACTCCCGGCGGTCACACTGCAGGCAAGTTCCATTGACGCATCGTTCAAGTTCAGATTAAACTTGACTGTGTAAGATAATGATAATTAGTGGGTATTAGTGTGGCAGTAATAACACGAGTCTTGGAGGTGACAGACAGACAGAACAGCTCGACAATCAAACAGCCAGAAAAGACAGATACCTACAGAGAGACAGACAAAACAGACAGACAGACAGTCAGACGACAAAACACTGCACCAAAATTCCCCGAGCACAGGACGCAACTGCGGGGAGAAAACCAGGAGATTATTGAAGTTATTTTGGGCGGTGCAGCAGCAGGAAGAGAGGGAAGAGGACCAAGAAAAGGAAGAGTAAAATTGAGCAACAGTTGGAGCCACAGGAAGAAGGGAGTGAGAACAGGACTTAACAGAAACAATGATAACGGAATTATCCTTGGTAGTGACGGAAGAAGAAGAAGAAGAACCAATAACAAACAACAACAGAATCAGCATCAAGAGGAACATGAATCAACAAGGAGCACCAACAAGCAGTACCAACAAGCAGTACCAACAAGCAGCACCAACAAGCAGTATCAACAAGCAGCACCAACAAGCAGTATCAACAAGCAGCACCAACAAGCAGCACCAACAAGCAGTACCAACAAGCAGCAGTAGCAAGAGCGGGCCGTGTGAGAGCCGGAGCTTGGGAGCTTTAAGAGGATTGTGCAGGGAAAACAACAATAATTTACCGGTGTGTCCAAAAGTGACTCGGAGGAAGAGGAGGAGGAGGCGGCTCTTGTCTTAGTCGACTCCGCTCCAACCTGAAATTATATTCGACATGCGACGCTCGTAACTAATTTTGTGGCCGTGTTGTGGCTTGTGGTGGTGGTGGTTGATGATGGTGGTAGTGGTTGGTGGTGGGCATTGGAAGTTGTGATTAGTGGTAGTGGTAGTTTTGGTGGAGGTGGTGGTGATGGTGGTGGTTGTTGATGGTGGTGAAGGTGGTAGCTTGTGTTGGTGATGATTGGTGGAAGTAGTGATGGTTGGTGGTGGTGGTAGTGATGTTGGTGGCTGGTGGTGGTGATTGTGGCTGATGGTGGTGGTAGTGATGACTGGTGGTGGTAGTGATGGCGGTGGTAGTGATGGCGGCTGGTGGTGGTAGTGGTGCAGGAGATCAGAGCGGATTTCAGATTTAAGACGCCGTCCCCGTACAGCACTGCATGACCTCTCCACTGTTATTGTAAAAACAAAAACATTGAGACAAAATATTGCTAGTAATCTTTGTATATTAGCTAGTAGACCTCCAGACACAATACATAACTAGTAGACTTCCAGACGCTCTTCTTATGCTAGTATTGACTTTGCATACATCTGCTAGTAAACCACTCGGTATATTTCTATTAATCAGGATTTAAAGTGGAAATATTGAACAATATTCCTAGTAAGTGGATCTCCCATATTACCGGCACTGAACTATTTATAACGGGGAATATTGACCAGTGTTATGTGATGGTGGTGGTGATATGAGTGGTGGTAGTGGTAGTTATGGTGTTAGTGGTGGTATTGGTGGATAAGGTGTTGCTGTGGTGTTGGCGGTGGTGGTGGTGGTAGTAATAGTGGTGGTGAATGAAGCGAGGTATTGTGCGAATGAAGGAAACAGAGGGACACAGGATAATAAAGGAGGGAAACCATTTGGGTGGTGGCCATTAAGTGAGTGAGGGGAAGACGCAAGCACTGATGATGAGGGGAGATGGGGGAGGGGAAGGTGTGTGAAGGAGAAGAGGGAGGAGAGAGAGTTATAAGAGATGGCAGGAGGAGGACGAGAAGGGGAGGAGACAGTTACTAGAGATGGCAGGAGGGGGGGAGAGGGGAGTTAGAGATGACAGGAGGAGGAAGAGAAGGGAGGAGAGTTACAAGATATGGCAGGAGGAGGAACAAGAAGGGAGGAGAGAGAGAGTTACAAGAGATGGCAGGAAGAGGAAGAGGAAGATAGATGGGGAAACGTCAGAGGGAGAGAGGGAGGAAGCTGGATGAAGAGTAGGGGGGGTTAGGTGGTAACGTTAATGGAATAACCGTAGTAGTGAGATGGAAGATGGTGGTAGGAAGAAAAGGCAGACATATAAGAGAGAGAGAGAGAGAGAGAGAGAGAGAGAGAGAGACTAATTTAAGAGAATAGAAACAGGTAGACGAATATGACCAAAATAATAAGAAAAATTGATAAAAAAGGATAAAATCAAAACAAAGGAGATAATTTTTTTTCTAGCTGGAAGTAGGATTTAGTTTAGAGAAATACAGATCGAGTAATGGCAGAGAGACAGATAGACAGGTAATGATGATGATGGTGGTGGTGGTGGTGGCGTTGATGTGAGTGGGTACAGCAGCTAGCAAATTGGATTATTGGCTGAAACAATTGCCGTCATAATGAGAACGATGGCGGTAATGGGATGATCTCATTAATCTACACGTTGTGGAAACAGGGCCGGTAATTGTGATAATTGTTGTTGATATTGCTCTGATGGGTAACGGGTGAAAAAAAGAGGTGGGGGGTAGGTTATTGGTGGTACTCGGGTCATGGTGATTCATGGTAATGCCCCACCCCCCGTTGTTAATGCTGTGTTACACTAAATATGAGTAAATGCTCTCTGGTTAATGCAATGATGTGTTAACTTTAGTTACTGCTGTGGTATATTTAGCCACCGTAGAAATACTGGTGTTTAATGTAATGGACCTGTAAATGTTGATGCTGCTGTTGGTGTTAACGCTGTGACGTTGAGCTGTAATATATTTAGCATATATGATTGTCTTGCCTGGGGGTTACAATTGAAAGCCTTTGGTGTTTCTCTATCCCTAGAATATAAAGTACCAACAGTCGGAGGCATTCCTGGAGAAAAATAAATAAAAATATTCCCAGAAGAAAAAAAATAAGATGAAAACAAGCGGATATCCTAGGTCTTGGTCCATCCTGGGATTAAAGTGATCATGAGGGTGTGGCCGCTAACACGACAACACACTCGGCTTAGCCCCAGTCCTTGTATCCATCTCCCCAGTGCCCGCAACCAACACACTTTTCCATTTTCCGGCCTCGGCTATCCAAATGGAATCTATTTTTATCCGCTTAGTGTTGTGAATGAACGTGGGGGGTGGGGAGGGAGAGAAACGCTTAAAAGTGTGTGTGAGGAGGTTATCGTGGGTGTTGGTTGGTTTGGTGGTGGGGTTTAGGGTAGAGAATGAGGTGGAGAAGAGGAAGAAGAACAACTAGATGAAGGGGACGTAAAGCAACTTAAGTGGGAGGAGACAGGCTGCACCAGGGTGTTGATGAGATGGTCCTAATGACCTGGTCCATGGAGGGAAGGGAGGGAGGAGGGAGTGTGTGTGGAGGGAAGCTGGAGGGAGGTAGGGTGGAGGGTAGCTGAAGGGAGGGAGGGAAGATAGCTGGAGAAGGCGGATGTGTGGAGGGCTGGAGGGGGATTCATGGAGTAGCGCGCCCACCCTCCCTTACCATCACAACACTTCCTCATAGCACCACCACCACTCACTGCCTTCACTTTACCATCACCATCCCACCACCACCACCTATATCCCACCACCTTCTCCCCACCACCACCACCTCTCCATCACCACCTCCCATCACCACCACCCCCATCACCACCACTCACCACCACCACCTACCACCACTTTCACTACTACCATCTCCATCACCACCACCTCTCCCATCACCCCATCACTTCCCACCACCACCATTTCTCTCCCACCACCACCACCTCTCCCATCACCACCCTTCCATCACCACCACCCCATCATCACCACCACCACCCCCATCATCACCACCACCACCACCACTTTCTCACCACTACCACTACTTCCATCACCACCACCTCTCCCACCACCACCACCTCTCTCCCATCACCACCACCTCTCCCATCACCACCACCTCTCCCACCACCACCCTCTCCCATCACCACCATCACTCTCCCATCACCACCACCTCTCCCATCACCACCATCACTCTCCCATCACCACCCACCTCTCTCCCATCACCACCATCACTTCCCATCACCACCACACCTCTCCTATCACCACCACTTCTGTCCCATCACACATTTGAATCATTTCATCTCCAACTTTCATCCTTCCTCTCCCCACTTACTTTTTCCACTCTTCTCCTTTCCGTCACTCCCCCACTCCTTTCCCCACCCTCACCCTCCTCACTCCCTCCCTCCTCCCTCCCTCCCCTCCCTCCCTCCCTCCCTCTCCCCCAACAATCACTCAGCTGCAGAGTTAATGGACGTTGATGGAGAGGATTTACTTTTTCACGAATTCAAAGAAATTTCGGCCAATCGAGTGGTGATGGCCGCTAGATCCGGTTATTACGGCCGCTCTCGAGGGGTTCTAAAGCGGCCTCTTCTCTAGCATCATACAGTACATGCTGATATATATATGACCTCCTCTTCTCTCCCTTCCTCCTCTCCTCCTCCCCTTCTCCTCCTCTTCTTCCTTTCCTCCTCTCCTCTCACCTTCCTCTTCTCCCCTTCCTCCTCTTTCTCTTCTCCCTTCCTCTTCTCCCCTTCCTTCTCTCCTCCCCTCCTCCTTCCTCTCCTCTTCCTCCCTCTGCCTCTTTTCCTCCTCCCTCTCCCTCCCCTCTCCCTCCCTCTCCTTCCCCTCCTCTCCTCTTCCTCCTCTCCCTTCCTCCTCCCCCTTCTCCCCCCTTCTCCTTTTTCTTTCCTCTCTTCCCTTCCTCCTCTCCCCCCCTCCCTCTTCCTCCTCTCCTCTCCCTCCCTCTCCTCTCCTTCCCCTCCTTTCCCCTTCCTCCTCTCCCCTTCCTCCTCTCCCTCTCCCCTTCCTCCTCCTTTCCCTTCCTCCTCTCCCTTCCTCCTCTCCTCTCCCCCTTCCTCCTCCCTTTTCCCCTTCCTCCTCTCCCTTCCTCCTCTCCTCTCCCTTCCTCCTCCCTTTCCCCTTCTTCCTCCTCTCCTCCTCTCTCTCCCTTCCTCCTCCTCTCCCTCTCCTCCTCTCCTCTCCCCTCCTCTTCTCTCCCTTCCTCCTCCCTTTCCCCTTCCTCCTCTCCCTTCCTCCTCTCTCTCCCCTTCCTCCTCCTTTCCCCTTCCTCCTCTCCTTCCTCTCCTCTCTCCCCTTCCTCCTCCCCTTTCCCCTTCCTCCTCTCCCCTTCCTCCTCTCCCTCTCCCCTTCCTCCTCCCTTTCCCCTTCCTCCTCTCCTCTCCCTCCTCTCCTCTCTCCCTTCCTCCTCTCCTTTCCTCTTCCTCCTCTCCCTCTCCCTCTCTCTCTCTCCCCTTCCTCTCCTTTCCTCTCTTCCTCCTCTCTTCTCCCCTCCTCTCCTCTCCTTCCTCCTCTCCTCTCCCCTTCCTCCTCTCCCTCTTCCTCCTCTCTCTCCCTCCTCTCCTCTCCCTTCCTCTCTCCTTTCCTCTTCCTCCTCTCTTCTCCCTCCTCTCCTCTCCCTTCCTCCTCCTTTCCCCTTCCTCCTCTCCCTTCCTCCTCTCCTCTCCTTCCTCCTCCCCTTTCCCTTCTCCTCTCCTCTCCCTCCTCTCCTCTCCCCTTCCTCCCTCTCCTTTCCTCTTTCTCCTCTCTTCTCCTCCTCTCCTCTCCCTTCCTCCCTCCCTCTCCCCTTCCTCCTCTCCCCTTCCTCCTCTCCTCTCCCCTTCCTCCTCCCCTCTTCCCTAACCCCCCTTACCAGTTGGGATTTAGACACAGTTGTTCTTATATGTAGAAATTGTTAGCGTTTTTCTTAGTAGATTAATTCCTATTTACTCCAGTATTTTCTGTTGTGGATTAGTCTGTTGTGGATTAGTCTGTTGTGGATTAGTCTGTTGTGGATTATTCTGCGTTTGTTGTTTTGTTTGTGTTAGTGAATTGATTTGTCTTGTTTGTGCATAAAAATTAAAATATCGGATTTATTGTTTGTGTTAGGATTAATTGCTCGTGGTTTTTTGAGTGGATTAATTCATTTTTGTAATTAAGAAGAATGTAATGATAGTTTTTTCTTCATCTTAGTGTGGATTAATTATTATCAGTATATTTTAGAGGATTTACCATGTTTAATATTAATGAAAATCCCCCGATATTTTGGGGGGTCTGGATTAATTTATTTTATTTTTGGTGGATTTATTCGAGTTTAATATGAAATAAAATCCCTCGGTTTTTTTTGTCACTGGATTAATTCTTCGTATTTTTGGTGGATTTATTTGAGTTTAACATTAAATAAAATCCCCCTAGGTATATTAGTACTTTTAGTCGATTTATTCAAGTAAAATCCTCCTAGTATATTTTTTGGTTATAGTGGATTAATTCTTCGTACTTTAGTGGATTTATTCCAGCAAAATCCCCCCCCTCTCCAGGTATTTTTTTGGTCACAGTGGATTAATTCTTCGTGTGTTTTTTTTCTTGCCGTGAAGAAGGAAAATAGTGGAGTGATGAAGAAGTATCCTGGGAAGAAGATATAGATTACCCGGACTTTTCTCAACTCTGACGGCAATGTGAGGGAGAGATCAGTTAGTGAAGTTTTTCTCTTTACTTTTCTCTCTCTCCTTTTCTCATTTCTGTCTTTTTTTTGTCTCCTTTCTCTGTTTTTATTCTCTCTTTTCTGTCTTTCTGCTTCAGCTTCACTAAGAGAGAACTTCGAATCCGTCCCCAGTGTATGATGAGGTTAGGTTAGGTTTAAGTTTTCTTATCATTTATGGTGAGTCAGAGAAGCAGCTCACGTGTCTGGGTCGTTTATGGTGAGTCAGAAGAACCCACGCACCTGACTCATCCAAAGTCACGTGTCTCTCATAAGTAGACAGACCAACTCTCATAATGGAATCCAATATATCCTCCCCCATTTAATCCCACATGACCTAATGGGGATTATAATTAGAAAACAAAACATATATTGTATACTCAGTAAAAAAAAAACTATGTATACGAAATTGTGTTGAAAAATTATGACACAACGGGCGAAGGATTTTGACAACCCTACCGAGACAAGAGGAGTCGTAGTGTTCATTCTGAAATTCATCGATCACCCAAGTACAGATATTTTTTTTATATTATTGGTGACCTCTGACCTTCGTAGAATATATTAAGAGATAGGAAATATAAATATGAATACAGTGGGAAATTATCTACATGTAAATTTTTTCCCTGTAATTTTATAAAGACAATGAGACTAAAATCCCATATTAGTGTAATAATAATGACCTTTTTGCCTCTATAAGTGGTTAAAATACCTTAAAATTCTATATATGTCTGTTATGGGCTACAGCATGGCGTCTTTATTACAGTCTCAGGTAAATTGGATGAAATACAGGGATGCTATGAGCCCAAAACTCCCTCCAAATGTTGTGTATTTGCTGTGACTTTTAACTCCTGCAAAATAATGAAAAAAATTAATCACTTCTAAATTTACTTTATGTTGGCCTGTAAGTCCACTACTGTAGAGTCTTTGTACCAATTTACGTGTATTTTTTTTATTTAATTAAGGAAAAAATATTAGAGCAAAACTTCCCAAATTTAAGTATTTTTTTTTACTCTAAAATTACCCCAAAAAATGCACCAATGTTCACTTATTACAGAACCAATTTATGGGTCGTATAACAAGGTATAATTGTGCCAACTTTCCTCGTTATTAGTGTAAATATTTGAGGCACATTTGTTTATTGAGTCCATAAAATTCTTTTAAAAAAGTTTCGCAGAGTTTCAAATTGATTGGCCAGGAATTGAAGGAGAGACGATTAATTGTTAATGGTCGGTGAGAGGAAAAAAAAAACGAACGGGAAGAAGAATGAGAAGAAAAGCAATATGTTTCACTCCTTCCGGGTCAGACGTAATGAACGAACACAAAGAGGTTGAGCCAATACTTAAGGAATAATTATGTTTCCAATCTTAAATTATATCATAAATAATCATCCTTCTTCACCAGGCTGAGATTATGTCAAGTTGTCATCCTCATCCATAATCTAAAAGATAAGTTAAAAAAAAAAGAAGTGTGTGTTGAAGTCTTAAAATCAATAGTGACTAAGAGAGTAGCGCCTGAGGTGGTGATCATACGCCTGGTGAACCATCGTCAGTAAGCTGAAGTTTGACGGCATAATGTTATTACTGCTCTTCAATCAATTACTCAGGTCTTTCAGCTCTTAAGAAGGTTAGTAATTACACTAATCCATCAACAGCTCGAAATTACGAGGGTCAGAGTGAACTGATCTTTATCAAATGTAAACAAGCAAAGACTTCCAAAACGACGTAAACAAACTCTAACCTCCACGTTCTAAAATCTAATAGCTTTCCCTCTTACACACCCTGGATAGTGTTAACCCCAAAGTATTCACGTCACCAAAAAGCTCAGATTTTTTTCTCGGTAATTTGGCTAATGGTAAAAGTGTTTCTGACTTATAATTTAAAAAAAAAAAAATGAAAGAAAAAACCCAAACGAGAAGCGCACTGTGAGCACCATGACACAACACTTGCGTCGGCCCCAACTCTGCCCCAGGACCAGTTTCACACCTGGTTACCTTCTCATTTGACCTGGTTACCACCCACACACCAGACATTGTTTTTTATACCTCACGTCGAGTCAGCCAAAAATCTCCCTCTCCCACCACCCGTTTTAGTTTTCCGATTGCCACGTGTCGTTATGTAATTGTGAAGACCTGATGTGAAGAAATAGATAAATGTTTAAGAAGATTTAGTTAGTGCGTTGTTGACTGTCTCGTGCTAGTGGACTTTGCATGAGAGAGAGAGAGAGAGAGAGAGAGCAATGTTAGATTTTTATTTTTTTATGTTATTATTAGTGAGGGAATGTTTACAGTCTCCTCCAGCAGAAATATTGTTTACAATCACCTTCTGTGGGAACAGTGTTTACAGTCGCCTCCTACAGTAATAAAAGCATCCACTGGCTGGGTGTCGGGTGTTTGCTTACTTCCTGGACTTGGTCACCATGACGACCACGCCACACAAAGCGCTTGCCTTCGCTAACATGTATAACCTGCCCTCACCTGCCGTCATGTACCCCGCCTGGCATCATGTACCCCGCCTGGCATCATGTACCACTCACCTACCGTCACGTACCCTCACCTGCCGTGCCGTACCCTCACCTGCCATGCCGTACCCTCACCTGCCGTGCCGTCACCTGCAGCTCCCACACACACATATGTATATATTTTTTCGGCTGTCCAGGTATATCCTAAATTACACATATATAATGGAGTTCTTCCTTCAGGTGGAGATTTATAATAATAGAGGATAATGATGGTGATTTATTGTACGGACAGCAATTAATATATTATAATTTCATTGTTGTTTTTACGTTTCTGTTATTGTTTTAATTATTATTGTCTTTACTCGTTGTGTTGTTTGAGTTGTTCTTATATTTTTATTTGTTTTATTATTTATTTTATTTGTTTTATATATGTTTGTATTCATTTCAGTAAGGTGAGACAAGTATATAACGAGAAATGTAGTTGTATCTCTCGTACTGTTAACTAATTCTTAATGATTAGTGAATATAACTAAACTTGTATACACGCTTCAAGAGAGAGGGAGGGAGGGTTATTGGTGGAGAAGAGAAGGTAAGTGAGGGAGGTGGAGGGTTATTGAGGGAGGAGAGAAAGTGAGTGAGGGAGGTAGAGGGTTATTGAGGGAGGAGAGAAAGTGAGTGAGGAGTAGCTATTGAGGAGGAGAAAAGTGGTGAGGGAGGTGGAGGGTTATTGAGGGAGGAGAGAAAGTGAGTGAGGGAGGTAGAGGGTTATTGAGGGAGGAGAGAAAGTGAGTGAGGGAGGAGGAGGGTGGCAGGACTGGGTCTTGTTTGTCTTGACTGATAATGACAGGTGAGTGTGGCTGACTCACCGGGAAAGGGAGAGGGGGAGGAGGGAAGGGGGTTAAGGGGGAGGAGGGAGGGGGTGACGGTTAAGGGGGGAGGGGAGACAGAAGGAGGGGGTGAAGATTAACTCTTGTCTTTTGCTTCGTCTGTTGTCAAGGTGTTCGTTATCATTAGTTATGTGAACGCTTGGGAAATTCTCTCTCTTCACAGAGCTGAGGACCATCTACAACGCCTTTATTCTCCCCAAACTAACGTATGCGTCACCAGCCTGGTCGTCTTCTCTCAACTCCACCCAACACGTCAGCTAGAGAAGGTACAGAAAAGGGCCTGCAGAATCATGCTCGGCGCAGAATACTCCGGCTACACCAACGCTCTCTCAACCCTGGAAATGCCATCCCTCAATGACCTCCACCACCAAGCACTGGAAAGGTTTGGCAGCCAATTAATGCACCACCTTCGTCATCGCCACCTCCTGCCACCGGCAGCCCCCCGCCCACCTCGCGCAGTCTGCCACTACAACAAAATTCAGCCCATAAGAGCCCGCACCGATAGATATAAGAATAGCACCATCCCATTTATTGTTAAAATAATAAACAACTCCTGATTTATGTACTGTACAGCCCTGTAAATGTATTTAACGCATATTATATCATTATGTCTAAATCAAATGTAAGTCTGTATATTTTCAGCCACCGGTTGCAACTCTATTAATAAACCGTTTATTATTATTATTATTATTTTTATTATTACACACACACACACACACACACACACACACACACACACACACACACACACACACACACACACACACACACAAAAAGTAAATTAAAACTTACTCCGCCCAAAAATGCACCTTCTGTGTGTGTGTGTGTGTGTGTGTGTGTGTGTGTGTGTGTGTGTGTGTGTGTGTGTGTGTAAATAATAATAATAATAATAATTAATCGTTTATTGAAGAGCTTTGGCAGCCAGAAGGCTGAAAATATACAGTTACATATTGGGGGAATGGGTTACGAATTACAAATAATATACAAGTGACATAAGTGACACAAATAAGACATATAGTAACTTAGATGGGGATCAGCTCAAACTACAGTTCATTTCAACATAGTGACAGTGTAGGGAGCAGTGTTTACTGGGAGTGAATACACTGATTTATTACATGTTATTGATAATTTTTACAATGGTTGGGACTGGGCTGTTCTTATAGCGATCAGTTCGTGCACGTATGGGCTGGATGCGGTTGTGGTGTCGAACAGCAATTCTCGGACAGGGATCTCAGGTGGTAGTAGGGGCCGGTGTCGGGGATGGTGTAGAAGCTTCTTACCAAATTTGCAGATGAGGCCGTGTGTGTGTGTGTGTACTCTCAGCACCTTTCACCAATATCTGAAATTTGTTGCTACCTACATCCCACACTTCCCCATTCCGCCCATAACCCATTCCCTAAAACACACTACCCCTTAAACCTTCCTAATACACTAATACACCTGCCCAGTACACCTGCCCTGTAAGCTCCCTCATCAGTGCACGACACTCGGAGGGGGTAAAAACATCCCGCGGACTCGTGGGTCCTCCGCTGATGTGGTCACTGAAGTGTTGGGTTGGTTGGCTTTCCATTTTGGGAAAGTGGGGCTGACTGACTGACTAACTGACTAACTGATTGGCTGACTGACTGACTGACTGACTGACAACTGGCTGGCTGACTGACTGACTGGTTGGTTGGCTGTCTGTGTGGTTAGGTGACTGGCAGGATAGTCGGATGAGCGGGGTCGTCTTTACCTCCCTTACCTGGTCGTGTACATGAGTTCAGTGGGGGGGTGAGAAAGGAGAAGCCTCCCCCCACTCTCCCCTCTCTTGGTCGATATAATCCCCTACAACTTGGATGAGCGGGATTACCGTCAGCCCACCTTCGTAAATCCCCACTTATAGGTGACGGATTTATATTTACTCAAACCATTTTTTTCTTCTCTCGAATTTAATTTGACTTTGATTCTTGTTCTTCTTCTTGCTCTTGTTGTTTCTTGTTTCTTCTTTCTTTCTTTCTTCTTCTCATACAGGTACACGTACAAATACAAATAAAATCTAACACCTGTAATTAAGCTATACATTCCTAAATAAATCCTTCAGAAACAAAACCAAAAATAATAATACAACTTTAATTCAACTTTTAACTCTTCAGATAGAAAAAGATTATCAAAGATTATAACATAATTCAAAGATACGGAATGACTTCAATTTGGACTTTGTCTCTGGGGATAATTACATCCTAAGTTTTGGTCTTGGAGTGGCGGGGGACAGCTCTTGAAAGTCTTGTCTACCTAAGTGAGCGAGTGAGCGGGTGTTAAGTGAGGACATGGTGTACTAACTGCGGCTGCGGCTGCTTAAATGTGTAGTGATGTTGGCAACTCCTCAACGTTCACACACACATTATTGCTGTCGTTGTTGTTGTATTACCATCACATTATTGTAAGACCGAACATTAATATTTCAGCGGAAGGCAATTTTTCTAAAGTTTGGGGCATATTTATGGTAATGTTCGTGTCGGCGTTGGAAAATAAGTCAACTTTTCCCTGCATTGTTTTATTATTATTATCATTATTATTATTATTATTATGGTTATTATTATTATTATTATTATTATTATTATTATTATTAATATTATTATTATTATTATTATTATTATTATTATTATTATTATTATTATTACATGTCAGTCTCATTGAGCCATATGACAGCTGTGCCACCTGAGTGTCATAATCCATCAGCTAACAACATCGTGGCGTTGACAGGGGTCGTGACAGTATCTGGGAGGAGCTGTCATGATTTTTACTCCTACGCATCAGGTCCTGTCAAGGATCACTAAGATGTGTCATATGTGTCATTTTGTGTTAGGGTGTGTCAAGGCATAATCTGGGGGGTGCCTAATGCAGTTTAACCTGGTGTCGAAACATACTGTGTCATACTAAACTAGGAGGCGTCTAGGTATGAGGAGGTTTCAAAGTGTGTTATGGCGTGTCATACTATACTAGGAGGTGTCAAGGTGTGTTATTGGGTGTCATACTATACTAGGAAGTGTCGAGGCGTGTTAGGGCGTGTCATAATATACTAGGAGGTGTCAAGGTGTGTTACTGAGCGTGCCATACTATATCAGATACTGAGACGTATATAAACGTGTCACACTAAGTCATGAGTGGAGGCTCTATAAACCATACTTAAGGGTGTAGTGTGTGTGACTTGTATGTGTAGGTAAATCATTTTTTTTTGTCCCCTGAGAATATAACTGATACTTTTTCTTCTTTAATTACAGGTGAGTCTGAGTACCTGAGTCAACATGACGGGCCAGGCGTCGTTTGTCAGGTTGGTAATACTGTGATTCTGAACCATAGGAGAGATTGGTATTTCACACACACACACACCTGGTCGTCACACACACACCTGGTCGTTACACACACACACACCTGGTCGTCACACACACACCTGGTCGTCACACACACACACCTGGTCGTTACACACACACACACACCTGGTCGTTACACACACCTGGTCGTCACAAGATGCTTTTGTTTATTAATACACTGTAATACTTTTTTACGTGATCTTTTATATATTTTGTTTGAAACTTTTAATTAATATCTTTTCACATTCTTGGGTATTTCTCTCCAGTATTTTTATTTTATACAGTATACAATTTTTTGCATATATATATATATATATATATATATATATATATATATATATATATATATATATATATATATATATATATATATATATTTTTTTTTCCCCGTGTAATTTTGGATTTTGTTTTTCTCTTATGAACGTCTAAGAATTAAGTGACGGGTGACCTCGAGGTATGGGGGGGATGATGGCCACTACACTATATATACATAACGTTGTGAAGTTAAGGCTCGAGGAAACACTCGCTATACTTTCTTGACATTTCACACCTGTTGTCCCTGTCCAAGTTATCACCTGTGGATCTTTGCTTGATTGATAGTTTTGAAATAACCTAAAAAAGATATATGTATTTTTTTTAGATGTTTGTTTTTGAGGAATATTTCTGTTCTACCCAAATATTTACGCTCAGGTAGTTAGTAAACATGACTCTTAATAGGCAATTAGTTAAGGTAAATATTCTGAGATGTTTTTTTTGTGTGTTGTGTTTTATGAATGAACGGAATGTTGTTATTTGTATCGTACTATTGTTGTGGAAGTAGTCGTTAGGTTAGGTTAGGTTAGGTTAGGTGGGGACTCACATTGGACTAATACCAAAACAATTAATAATATCAAATAGTGTTGAAAATCGAAGTATATTATTCATTGTTTTAAGATCTATGCAAGTTTAGGCAAGTTTACACACTAGGTTGGCTCAGTCACATCAGAGGGTCACCTGATGATGAAACACCCTAATGCTAACTCAGGTTCAGATCAGATATAGTATAACATTATCATTATTTACTTTGAGACCGAAATTTAGAATCGAGGTTTATTACCACGTTGGGTCAGATGCACTGCACTCAGGGTACGGGTCGCTCACACACACACACACACACACACACACACACAAGCTTGGCCCAGTTAGCTGCCGTGGTGGAATAATTCGGTTGGGCACAGGTTAAAAATTTTACCAAATAATATTTTTTTAACTGTTTTTCGCGCCAAATGAAAGGTGTCAACATGAAAAATAATGGTGGCTGTTATGTACGGTATGACGTGTGTGTGTGTGTGTGTGTGTGTGTGTGTGTGTGTGTGTGTGTGTGTGTGTAAAATGCGACGATGGATTAGAGATACTCGATAGTAAAAGAGTAAAAAAACGATAGATAGATAGAAGAGAAAAATAATTAATCTTTTACATGTGAATAGTAATTAGACGTTTTTAGAATACAAACAAAATGGTGACAGAGTGAGTTAGAAGATTCAAGGTAAAATGATGAGGATGATAATGATGATGATGGTGATGATAAAATAAGCACCGTTTACTATCGATAATAAGGATAATGATGTGATTATCCCGAGTGTATTGAATGGTTAACAACCCAATTGTAATTTTATTTTATATCGTCCTAGAAAATGATGAGCGATTGAGCCAGGTGAGGGACGGAAGACAGCCTCTGTTCGTCAGGTCAGGAGGGGATGTTTGGGCTGAGAGAGAGAGAGAGAGAGAGAGTGCCATTAGTTGACTCATAAGACAATATTTATTCCTTATACCACCATCACCAGCTATCACCACCATCAACTATCACCATCTCCAACAGCTATCAACACCACCAACAGCTACCACCACCACCACCACTAGCTCAAGCATCATCATCATCATCATCTGCTACCACTATCATCACCAGTTACCACCACTACCACCACCACCACCAACACCGTGGACGAGTGAACCCCGAAGTTGTGAAAAGTACATCTTTGTAGTACTTATGAATATGAACCAACTGAAAGACTCTCTTTCCCCACACACACACACACACACACACACACACACACACACACACACACACACACATTAGTAGCAGCAGCTGTCTAAAGGTAAAGAAATCTTAATTAGTACTTCACGTTTCGAGAGTAAATTGACATAAGAAGGTAGGCAGGTCTGACGCCCCTAGAGTATTTTTATTTTAATATTAACTTCTGGTAGTGGCCACCTCCGCCTACTACAGGAGGGTGTACCTGAAAGAGGGTGGCCGTTGAATTTGTCTTTTTGATTTTCAGGAATAATTTTTTTTCTACTGTACTTATGAAATTATTTGGCCAACGAAGTAAAAAATTAATAATACAATAATTAAATGCAATTATATATATATTCGAGAGAGAGCATAACAGTTTGTTTACTTTACCGCCATTGTCCTCTGGATGAGTGACGTCACCAATGACAACAATAATCAGCTGATGGACTGAATTTTGGCGGGAAGATTGTAAACGCGTAATAATGGCCGTATAATCTGCCTTTAACATGGTAATATGACTTCTTTAACTTTTCGGGGTACTGAACTATTATCTGTGACTCCATTCTTAAATAAATACAGATGTTAAATAGTTAAAATTACCTTATTCTACCAAATTTATCATATAAGAGGAATAAAATCAGACATGGCATTTTAAAACTGTTTCTTCATTACAAAGCAGTTAAAATAGGGTGTAAATCAGTGTTAAATATGTTGGCTATCGGAGAAAATTACGAATAACCGGATATCAGTAACTAAACTTATGAGAATAGTTTGTCTAATTATACGGATAAAATAAAAACAGTCTCGGTTAAAGGTGAATATACAGTTAGCTTGAACTTGATGTAACCAATAAACCGGTTATAACGAAGCGGAACCTATAAAAACCTGTAACAGTCAAATATTATATTGTTTCCCAGTTAAACCAAGATAAAACTGGGCTATAGGTTTAAACCCTTTTATAATGGTGTATCCCGTATAATGGAAGGTTAGATACAGTGACTATTTGTGACCGGTTGTAATGAGTGGCTTATTATTATTATTATTATTATTATTATTATTATTGTTGTTCCTGTTATTATTATTATTATATTATTATTATTATTATTATTATTATTATTATTATTATTATTATTATTATTACAGTATTTAAGAATCCACAATATTTATTTTAATTTATTTAACTTTAATGAGAAAAATAAATACCAAACTTATCAAAGAGACGCAACTATTTTTTGGAAGTTGAGGCGGAAAGAAATTTTACAAACTAGATTTTGTTTTTTTTCCTCTTCTAAAAGTTGTTAATGAGAGAGTTGGATAGTTGTAGCGTAAGGGTGAATAGTGTTTGATAGCTGCCACCCATTGAGTCTATATAAATTGTAAAGCTTTTATGTAAGTATTTAGTTTAATGTATTGGGTGTAGATAGTGTCCTTTTGAGTGTGTGGGTGTACTGTAGTGTGTTTTTTGAGTGTGTGGGTGTAAGTAGTGTGTTTTTTGAGTGTGTGGGTGTAAGTAGTGTGTTTTTTGAGTGTGTGGGTGTAAGTAGGTGGGTTTTTGAGTGAGTGAGGTAAGAAGAAGTGTGTTTTTGAGTGAGGAGTGTAAGAAGAAGTGGGTTTTTGAGTGAGTGAGTGTAAGAAGAAGTGTGTTTTTGAGTGTGTGAGTGAAGTAGTGTGTTTTTGAGTGTGTGGGTGGAATTAGTGTTGTTATTTTCGTATGGAGGAAAATTTGATAATATTTAATGTGGATAGTTTGTTCTGTTTATAATGGACACCTCCCCTCCCTTCCCCTCCCCATCTTTGTCCTTCCCCCATCCTCCTCCTTCCTCCCCCCTCCTTCCTCCCCCCACCCCTGCCCTGTGACTATAAAAGGGAGGGTGTTGAAATTCCACTGAGACAATACTGTAATTAGATTGCATTTTGTTTATTGGCAATTAGGGGTGGGGGAGAATTTTAACGAAATCCCTGGAAATTTAGGACCATGAGGTAGGACCCAAGGATACTTCCTGCTCTCTCTCTCTCTCTCCTCATCCATGCCTCCTCCACCTCCCTCCCTTTCACTGCCTACCTCATTCTCCCATCTTCCACCTATCTCCTCCACCTCCTCCCTTTCACTGCCTCCTCCACCTCCTCCCTCACTGCCTCCTCCACTCCTCCCTTTCCTGCCTCCTCCCTGCTTTTTAACTTCACCGCCAATATTTTTTTCTCCCTTCAGTTTCGTTTCCTGCCGCTTTATCTCCTTCCTGCACCTCCTACTGTTTTATGGTTCTACTCCCCACGTTTATTCATTTGTTTCAGTACCCTCCTCCCTGCCCCCCCCTTCCCTCCCACCTCCTGCTGTTATCACGTCTCTTCTACTTCCTTTGCTGTTCCCTTCCACCCCCTTCCTTTACCACTATTTTGTTATCCCCTCTTTCTTTGTTATTATTGCCTCTATCATCATCGTCATCACCACCACCACCATCATCATCATTGTTCATCCTCCTGCCTCAGTAAGCGGTGATGACAAGGGGCTGACAGAGAGAGAGAGAGAGAGAGACTTATGGGAGTCGTTCTGATCATATTCTGTAAATTCCTGATGTTTTCTCATTTTCCCTCCACTCTGTTTACTGCCGTGTGTTCGACGTCATCAATTCCAGGTTTCGCCTCGAGTCTCCGTCTATCACTCTTGAGATATTGCAAGACTAATGGTCGCAGTTGGATAATTCTTTCTGTTTTTTTTTTTCTTACTTTTTTTCTCTTTACATCTCTCTCTATCTATCTCTCTCTTTAGCCTCATCTCTCCTGGAGCCTTTGTCTTACTCTCTCTCTTCCTCTCTCGTTTGGTCTTTTGCTCTGGAGTGAGTCATCTTTAATGTGAGAGGAGGAGGTGTTCTGGTGACCTCCCCTCCCTCCCTTTCTCTTCCTTCCCTCCTCTCCCTCCTCATTCCCTCATCCCTTTCCTTCCCTCCTCCCTTTCCCCCTTCCCTCTCCCCCCCTCCTTCCTTCCCTCCCTCCCCCTCCCTCCCTCCCTCCTCCCTCCCTCCCTCCCCTCCCTCCCTCCTCCCTCCTCCTCTCCCTCCCTTCCTCCTTCCCTCCACCCTCCCTCCTTTCCTTCCCTCCTCCCCTCCTTCCTTCCTCCTTCCCTCCCTCCCTCCTTTCCTTCTTCTCTCCTTCCCTCCTCTTCTTCTTGTTCTCGTCATACGTATGTCACCGGCTTTTGTTTATTCCAGGAGGTGGTGGTGATGTCAGGAGGTGGTGTTGGTGGTGTCAGGAGGTGGTGGTGATGTCAGGAGGTGGTGTTGGTGGTGTCAGGAGGTGTTGGTGGTGTCATGAGGTGGTGGTGGTGTCAGTAGGTGGTGTTGGTGGTGTCAGGAGGAGGTGATGGTGGTGTTACGAGGTGGAGGTGGTGTCAGGAGAGTGTCATGGTCAAGAGGTGGTGGTAGTTAGTGTCAAGAAGCGATGGTGTCAGGTGGTGGTGATGGTGTCAGAAGGTGGTGATGGTGTCAGAAGGTGGTGATGGTGTCAGAAGGTGATGGCGATGGTGTCAGGTGATGGTAGATTAAATGTATGTGTGTTTTATTGGTTATGTGTGTGACTGTGGCTGCCAGTTTGTGAGTCTGTGGCCAAATTTTGAAGTTTATTCTTGTAAGTCGTTTGTGTCTGTTATTATTATTATTATTATTATTATTATTATTATTATTATTATTATTATTATTATTATTGGTCTTTTATTATTTTATTATTATTATTATTATTATTATTATTGTCTTTTATTATTATTTATTACTAGTATTGTCGTTCTTGTTATTATTTTTATTATTTTATTTAGTAGTAGTAATAGCAGTAGTAGGAGACGGAATAATAGTAGTGGTAGTAGTAGTAGTAGTAGTTGTAGTTTTAATATTATTGAACTATAAAACTAGTATAGTCATCTGAGTTATCAACATCAGTTTGGTTAATTCCCAGCTGTATGTAGTAAGTCTCTCTCTACCTCTTGTGACATTTTACTCTCTCTCTCTCTCTCTCTCTCTCTCTCTCTCTCTCTCTCTCTCTCTCTCTCTCTGTTTATTCTTCCAAACGAAAGTCCACAACACAACACAACAAGAATTAGGTCATAGGTTATTAGGTTAAGCCTCTGATGTAAACAAAACAAAAAAAATATGTAATATCCTTCCGCTCAAAAAACATCCATCAGTTAGTTCAGAAGAGGAGAACACATTAAGTTGACTGAAGCCATAAGCCAAAAACAACATGTATTTTAAGGTACGGTTGAGTCCCCCATGTTTTGATCAACAGAAAACGTGAATTCTGGTAATGCGATACAGTGTGACGGGTCGTGGGGGGCTCTCTCTCTCTCTCTCTCTCTCTCTCTCTCTCTCTCTCTCTCTCTCTCTCTCTCTCTCTCTCTCTCGGGGAACCATTTTAAACATGTGTGCTTTTGTTAGCTCGTCGCGGGTCAAGGTCAGGGTAAGGTCACAAAATAAGTTGTTCTTTTTCGCTTGATGTTCGTATTTTTAAGGTAATTTAGAAGCTACGTTCTACAATGATACATTTTGACAACATTTATCTTGTAAATGTAGATATTGTGAGGTATTGTTGATGTTGCAAGGGTTATTGGTGTAGCAAGGGTTGTTGAAGTTGCAATGAGTGTTGATGTTGTTTTGTTTGTTGATAATTCAAGGGTTTTGTATTGCAAGGATTGTAGATGTTGCAAGTATTGTTTGACGCAAGGTGTGTTGGATGTTGCAATGGTTGAGAGGTGGTGACAGGTGTTGCATCCTTGCATTATCGTATCTTCCTCTTCCTTTATTTGTTTATTTTGTTTTGCTCTTGTTGATGTTCTTTTGAGTTTTAGGTCCTTCAGGCCGTGCTCTCTCTCTCTCTCTCTCTCTCTCTCTCTCTCTGTGCTTTTTCATTTCCTTCCTTTCTTTTTCTCTCCTTTCTCACCCTCTCTTCCTTCCCCTGCTCTCTTTTACTCTCCTTCCCTCCTCTCTTTTATTTTCCCTTCTCTCCCTATCTTCTCTCCCTCTCCTTCTCTTCCTCTCTTATCCTCTCCCTTCTCACCCTCTCTTCTCCTCTCCCTTCTATTCCTCTCTTATCCTCTCCCTTCTCACCCTCTCTCCTCCTCTCCCTTCTCACACTCTCTTTTCCTCTCCCTTCTAACCGCCCATTCTCTTCTCCCTTCTCGTCTTCCTCTATCCATCCTATATATAAATTGTCCTCTGCCTCTTCCTTTTCCTCTCTCTTCCTCTTTCCCTCCAGCTTCCCTCTCGTTATCTCTCGTCTCCCTTCCTTCCTGCTCCTTTATCCACTCCTCCCTTATGTAACTATTCCCCTACCCCTTCCCTCTCCCCCATCCCAGTCCCCTTCCTTCTCCTCTTCCATTTCATCCTCCTGCTTCTTCCTACCCCTCTTCTCTCCCCACCTTATCCCTTCCACCATCTTCTCTCCCATCATACCCTCCTCCTCCCTCCTCTCCCTTAAACCCTCCTTCCCATCTTACCTTGCCTCTTCTCCCCTCTTTCCCCAGTACCTCCTCCTCCTCCTCTCCTCTCCTTCCTCCTCCTCGCCCCTCCTTCCTCCATCCTTCCCCCCCTCCTCATCTTATCTCTTACCTTGAACATTATTAGCATGTGGGCTCAGTTAATGTGGGCGGGGCAGGTTGAGTCCACTAACAAGCCCCCGCCTGAGAGAAGAGAGAGAGAGAGAGAGAGAGAGAGAGAGAGGTCGCTGGTAGAGTCACTCAGGTGTATAAGCTGACGAATATTAGATTAATTGCCTTTTCCCACAATGAACCAAAAGATAAATGTATTAAAAATATTTGTAATTGTATTTGATTAAATGTTTTTTTTTTTTCGGGAGTTTAGGATTTTTTTTTTTTTTTTACATTTCAATTTCTTTTGTAACGTTTGAATTTGTTGTTGTTTTTTAGGGAAATTTTGTTATATATTTCTGATAATTCTGTCGTTTTTGTGTTAAATTTTATATATATATGTTAATTGTTCTTATCTATGTTATTTTTTTTAATATATCTTTTAATAATTACGATTGATATAATTAATTTCTGTTTACTTGTGTTTGTATACTTGTTAAAAAAATAAAATCAATAGTATTTAACTTAATCGTTTTTATAGAGGTTAAATAAATATTCATAATAATTACCCCAATAATTATGAGCATCAGTAATTTTATTTTATTTATTTATTTTATTTTTTTTTATTTTGAAGGAAAAAAATACTGATTGTACTTCATTCTCTCACGTTTATCTTGATTAAAAATAATATATTAATTTATTACAATATTTTTATACAGGAATTAAGAAAAAAAAATACAGATTAATTTATATCGTATTGAGGTTAGTAAGTAAATTAGATAGTCTGTTTATTTTTGTTTGCTTATTAATGTTTTTTATATTGTTTGGGTTAGTTTGTTTGTTTATTTGTTAGTAAGGGAAGGAGTGTGTGTGTGTGTGTGTGTGTGTGTGTGTGTGTGTGTGTGTGTGTGTAGCGTTATTAGATGTGAGCTTTGGCGTTGTAGGGAAGATGAGGAAGACGGAAGGAAAGTGATAGGAGGAGAATTAGGGGAAGGGAAAGATAAGAGGAGGAAATATGAGAGAGAGAGAGAGAGAGAGAGAAGGATAATAGGAGACAGGAGAAGAGAAAGGAGAGAAGAAGGAAAGGGGAAAAATTTGAACAATCTCTTCTTGATATCGACAGATGATGAAATGTGGAGAAAAGAGGAAGAGAAAGAGAAAGTGATAAGTGAGGCGGATAAATCAGAGGGAAACAGGGAAGATGATGATGACGAACAGCAGAAGGGGGATGGTGGATAGAAATGGCGAGGATAATAGGGAGAGGGAAAGGGGAATGTCGCTCAATTTTGTCATGGGATTGGGGAGAGAGAGAGAGAGAGAGAGAGAGAGAGAGAGAGAGAGAGATCGGGAAACTTTCTCTGAGGAATTTTGTGCCAAAGTTTTCACCTGGAGACGTTCATTGGTCACCCAGTTGCCTTTCGTGTGTTTTATAATCAATGATCTAGAAAAAAAAGGAGGAATATCAGAGGCAATGGATGTAAACACGATTTTCTCTTGATTGTTCTTCTCGGATAGTTTTCACTCACCAACCAAGACCTCTCTCTCTCTCTCTCTCTCTCTCTCTCTCTCTCTCTTTTGAAAGTTCCTTAATTTGTGGCGGCTGTTATGGTTACCTGAGCCAATGACCTGCAGGCAATAATAACGTGGTCCTTCAGATCATCCGGGAAGTTTGATAAACGAGCTGTGACGGCAGGTGGGAGGATGAAACTGACCTGAATCGATGCCAGGTAAAGCCCAGGTAACTGCAGGAGAGAAGACGTAGATACAGAGGTTATCCAACTATATGCGGGCAGAGGTGTACAAAAAATGTTCTCTAATGCTGAAGTATAAGTAAATTAACGCAAATATAATTAGGTTAACTTAAAGTACTATTTCTAAATTGTACTTAAATTAGAGCAAAAGGTTTCTAGTTCAAAGTGTATAAGTGAAAACGTAGCATCTCACTGATACACTGAAACTCTCATAATTAATTTATCATGTTAGGGGCTGTACCCTTGTCGAATTAGTAAATCTGTTTAGTTATGAGTCATGCCGAACATCTCGCTTCTCTACTTGTGCCGCAATTCCCCCCTCCCTCCTCCCCCTACCCTCTCCCCTCCCCCCTCCCTCCCCACTCCTCCCCTCCCTCCCCACCTGCTCCCTCCTCTCCCTCCCCACTCTGCCCCTCTCCCTTCTCCCCTCCCACCTGCCCTCTCCCCTCCCCCACTCCCCATATCTTGTCAAGCGGTGGTCAAAACTGATGCTAAGTACACTTTAGTGGCCGGAATTTAAAATGCTCGGGTCAAAATGGCTTTCGGAAAGTAGATGATTTCGGGAAAGTAGATGCTGTGATAGAGGTAGTCTGTCAAGCACCAAGTAATGTAAATATTGACATCCACTAACCCAACCCAACCCAACCCAGTCAGAAAGTTGCTCTCACTCAAAACACATATTTTTCCAAGTTTAATATAATAACGTAATGGAAACAAATCACAAGGATATTATGTTCTTACCCTTAACTTATAATTGCTAATTAACTTGGAGCTGAAGAGTTAATGGCTATATCCATGGTTATTTCCTAAATGTTCGGGTGAAAGACCTGTTTACGAAATTTTTACTTAACACAATTCTGTAAAGTTTTAGTGGTTGAAATATACACACGCAAAAATCTTAAGATGTACTGAAAGAGTGAAATATATTCATAATAAAAGTACTTTCTAAAATATCGATCCTAAAATATGTTACTTAAGTTTATATACTTTACTTCTTTGCTACTTTATTACTTCACTACTTTACTACTTCACTACTTTACTACTTTACTACTTTACTACTCTATTACTTCACTACTTTATTACTTCACTACTTTACTGCTTTATTACTTTACTACTTTATTATTTCACTATTTTACTACTTTACTACTTCACTACTTTACTACTCTATTACTTCACTACTTTATTACTTCACTACTTCACTACTTTACTACTTTACACTTTAGGTTCTAGTGAGTTTGGGAGTGAAAGGGAAACAAGAGCGCGGAGAGAGAGAGAGAGAGAGAGAGGGAGAGAGAGAGAGAGAGAGAGAGAGAGAGAGAGAGAGAGAGACTTCTGGACACACAGGGAGTCGAGTGGATAGTTAAGGTCACTGGACTTAAGAAGTTGAGGCGAGGATTAAAAACTTACTTTAAGCTAAGAAGTTGAGAGTAAGTATTGTAAGACGAGTAGAGGGGAACATTGTGCCCAGTCTGGAAGATGAGGTGGGTGGAGGTTGGGTGGGTTGGTGGGTGAGTGAGTGGGTAAGTGGGTGGAGGGAGGGTAGAGGTTTGGTGTGGGGTGGGGGGAGGGGTGTTCGGTGGGTGGATGAAGGATGTGTTGGTTGAGTGTCTGAGATTATCGGTCTATGGTCTGGAATCGTCTGGTCTGGTCTGGTTTATAGTCTGGTTTGATCTGTGGTGGTTTGGTCTGGTCTGTGGTCTGGTCTCGTCTGGTCTGGCTAATGATGGCTTTAACCTAACACACGTCACACTGGCTATTGATAACCTAACATACTTGAGTGGTCGTAAATGGTTCAGGGAAAAATATATATATCATTCGAGCTATTGATGGCCGTCGCTCCTGTCAGCAATAAGTCGGAATTGGTCGATTATTTCCCTGAGTCTAGACTGCTTGACGTTGTGGCGTGCTGAAGAAGTATTACCCGAAGAAGACGCCGCCTGTGTGTCGCTGGAATGTTGACCACTTACCACTGACGAGACTGTTAACTGGTTGGGGCACGAAGACTGTTAACTGAAGGGACTGGAGGAGGAGGAGGAGGAGGAGGACGATATGAACAAAAGACGTACGAAGGCTGATATTGGGGTGGAAAGGAGGATATGAATAGAGACGAATGATGGACTGTTAGCAGGAGGAGGAGAATGTGAAGAGAGAGAGAGAGAGAGAGAGAGAGAGAGAGAGAGAGAGAGAGAGAGAGCCATGATACAATGTATACAAACAAACCAGCTTGTTATTGCCCGGTGAACCTGTTTTGGTAAACATGGCGTGATGTGGCTGTGTGTCCCAATCAAGCTGAATCCCCCCTTTTGTGTGTGTGTGTGGGGGAGGGGGGGAGTGGGGTAGGGGGAATAAATGGAGTGTATTACTTTTTTTTTCAGCTTATTGGTCGACCCAGTAGCTGAGTTGGGTGAATTTGGAGTTTGTTGACCGACCAGTTTGCTAATCGAACAGAAGCTGAGTTGGGTTATGAGTCATTGACCTTGCAAGTGACCCGGTATGATCTTATAAATGACCCCAGTGTGACCTCAAACCCTTTCAGCTCCACCTACTTCTCTGGGGAGAGGGGGTGGTGGTCCCCGGGGAAGGGGTGGGTGGAGGAAGGGAATAGCTCGTTGAATATCAAACCCCTCGAGCATTCAGAGTCGAGGAGGAGCCTTGCGTAAGATGCCTGAGTGTGCACTTGTGGCCTCGAGTTGGAGAATACCAGGAATGGTCGAGGGCGAGGGGGGTGGGGGAAGCTGGAGGAAGGAGGCGGAGGAAGGAGGTGGAGGAAGGAGGTGAGGCAGTGAGGAATGAAAGAAATTGGGTGAATGAAGATGAAGCGAAAGAAAGAAGGAGTGATCGGATTAAGGAAGGGAAGGAAGGAAAGAGATGCGATAAGGAAGGAGAGAGGGAGGGAAGGGATGAAGGAAGGAAAGAGACGGGATAGAAAGGAAAGAAGGATAGGATAAAGGAAGGGTAAGTGAAAGGAGATGATGGTGAGAAGGTGTGGGAAGGAGAAGGTGAAGTGAGAGAAGAGGGGACAGTTGAGGATAGGGAGTAAGTGGACAGGAGGAGGAGGAGGAGGAGGGACCAGATACGTCAGAGAGAGAGAGAGAGAGAGAGAGAGAGAGAGAGAGAGAGATGATGATAAGAATAAAGAAGAAAAAAACATATGTCAAACCAATATCTTTTCATTGTCAACTAATTACTATAATCTAATGAAACTATTTAAGCAGTTGTTCTTAATTTTAATATTTATAACAATTACCTTTAGCAAATTGGGATGAGAAGTATAGAATAGGATTAAATTATGTATTGAATTGTGGATGGCAGTCGTCTTTTGTTTTCTTGTGACGTCACGGCTTTCTCGACGAAAATTTAGAAGATTTTGATTTTGAAAAAAGATGTTAAGTGTATTATAACGTCTTGGCGTGACAGCAAGTTTATTAACATCAAGTTTGGTTCTTATGAGTGTATGTAAGTGAGGTGATTTTCCTGTGCAGGTTTACTTTAAATTTCAGAAGATGTGTTGCAATGTTTTCTTCTTCAGGTCTTGTGTTGCAGTGTTTACTTCTTCAGGTCTTGTGTTGCAGTGTTTACTTCTTCAGGTCTTGTGTTGCAGTGTTTACTTCTTCAGGTCTTGTGTTGCAGTGTTTACTTCTTCAGGTCTTGTGTTGCAGTGTTTACTTCTTCAGGTCTTGTGTTGTAGTGTTTACTTCTTCAGGTCTTGTGTTGTGTTGTAGTGTTTACTTCTTCAGGTCTTGTGTTGTAGTGTTTACTTCTTCAGGTCTTGTGTTGCAGTGTTTACTTCTCCAGGTCTTGTGTTGTGTTAAGGACTTTTCTTCAGGTCTAGATGGTCCGTATACCGTCTTTTAGTTGACCTGATGTATAATTCTTACTCCGGCTCAAGTTTTGGACAGATTAACGGCCAAACGTGAACTGCCAAACCTGAGCTTATTACCAACCTTAACTAACTGTCAACCCAAACTAACTGCCAACTAGTACCACTGTCAACCCAAACTAACTGCCAACTAGTACCACTGTCAACCCAAACTAACTGCCAACTAGTACCACTGTCAACCCAAACTAACTGGTAACTAGTATCACTGTCAACCCAAACTAGCTGGCAACTAGTACCACTGTCAACCCAAACTAACTGGCAACTATTATCACTGTCAACCCAAACTAACTGCCAACTAGTACCACTGTCAACCCAAACTAACTGGCAACTAGTATCACTGTCAACCCAAACTAACTGGCAACTAGAACTACTGTCAACCCAAACTGCCAGCCTGAATTAACTAACAACCTAAATTGACAGTTAACCTAAACTCATGTGACATTCAAGGTACATTTCTAGACTATTAGGGCAAGTTTATAATTAAGGAAAGTGTGTAGCTCTCTCTCTCTCTCTCTCTCTCTCTCTCTCTCTCTCTCTCTCTCTCTCTCTCTCTCTCTCTCTCTCTCTCTCTCTCTCTCGTTCCCCAGGGCAGTATATCCAATCTATCTATCTATCTATCTATCTATCTATCTATCTATCTATCTGTCTGTCTGTCTGTCTGTCTGTCTGTCTGTCTGTCTGTTTCAGTTCCCCAGGGGAGTATATCAGTGCCTTTTCTATTTAATAAAACCTTCCAATACCTTTACTTCTACCATCTGGACATCCTTCTTTTGTTTTTATTTACCTACTGCAGGCAACTCCATTCAGGTGTACTAATTACCTATGGGAAATATTGCCCTTCACTCCTGGAAAACCACCGAACCGCCCAATAATGGCATTAAGAGCCAATAAATGTCATCACTTCCCCAGTTTCCCATTACACAGGTTGGAAAGGCGATATTTATTACGTATAACCTAACCTAACCTAACCTAAACTAAACGTGACTCCTGTGTGACGAAAGACATCCTGGGTCACGTTTTTGTTACCCTCATCATCGGTAAGTAACAAACTCACAGCCGGACAATATCTTACCCGAGACAGTTTCCTACGGGACAAAATCTTACTAAATATGGAATAAAATGAACAAAATCACCAAATATTCTGTGTCTTCTTGTCTTGTATTACAGTGTTGGGTTAGGTTAGGTTAGGTTAGGTTAGGTGGTGCAGGGTTTTATAGATTAGTGTCTGTATTATTTTGGGATTATCGTACAACTATTTATCATAAGCAGGACCCTACCCCCTCGCCCCGCCCACTCACTCATCATATTGTTCCGCCATCCACATAAACATCGTCTGTCACAGGAACATATTTGTGTCATTACTTCACCCTGAGCCATTAAGGACCTGGGAGCGGCTTCCCTCCACAACAGAATCATTCACAACTCGCTAATCATCTTCATATTTCCCGCACCTCTGTCATAAACAGTGGCCGGGTGTGTGTAAATCATCCCGCCCCCGACAACAACAAGGGAGTTTAATATCCCACAGCAGTTTATGTCGTAAATAAAGACGCTCTCCTGTTCACCTGTCAGCATCAAAGTGAGGGAAATAACAGAGGTTAAATTTATCACTTTACCAGTGTATGGTATATATATATAGTGCATGATTAACGTGTCTATATATATATATTATGTGTGTATGTATTTGTTCACAAAAGTCTGTTCCTGTACAGGTGGAGGGTGGTCGGGCAGGTACTGATCTGATGCCAAACGTATCACTCCACCACCAAGGCGGGATGTTAGTCCATCAGAGGGTTGTCTCACCTGCGGCAAGCTCACCCGATAGTGTTTTCATTTTTTACTGAATTCATGATAGTGATGAGAGAATTAAAAAAAAAATAATAATAATGGTGTCGTTGTCGTTGATGAGGTGTGAGGTGAGCCTGTGTGGTGGACAACACGCTAATAATCAACTATATACCTGGATGGTTATTATGACGGTATTCCTCACAAACTCGTTATTAAATCGCCATTCTTAAGTGTGGTTGATGATTCTCGTATATAAACTTAAGAAGATATAAAGAAATAAACAAGAAGACTGTGTAAAACTTGCTTTCAGCCTCACGACAAGTATGCTAATGCTTCCTCCGCTTCACGACTCAGACGACTAAAAAGTAAGAGTGAACTGTGTGTGATGTTTGGAGGAAGAGAGAGGCTCCGGGGTACTGCCAAACTTTGGTTCTTTCCTGATGAAATTAGACAGAGTTAAGTGATGGTTTGTTGTGATTTAGCCGGGCGTGACGAGAGTGAGTCACATATTGTTCTACTTTACTGCCGTTCAAGTTCCTCTATAGGAAAACCAACTCTACCCAAAAAAAAAAAACTATATTATAATCGTGTCATTATCAATATCAGATCCTGCAGTTGAACTTTATTTTTTTATTATTATTCATACTGATTTTTTTGTACGCAGTTGGCGATAGTAAATTTTTTTCACAATGCGTGAAACTTTTGAAAAACAAATTACCGAATCATGTGTCATGTGTGTCGTCCTGTGAACCACTACTACAGGTTGGACATTATTCTGTGGTAAGGCATAAAGGGTGATTCCTGTGTGATGGACCAAGGAGACTGTGTCAGCCTCCTGCAGGGGTACAGTGTGTTAGCCTCTTGCAGGGGTACAGTGTGTCAGCCTCCTGCAGGGGTACAGTGTGTTAGCCTCCTGCAGGGGTACAGTGTGTTAGCCTCCTGCGGGGGTACAGTGTGTTCAGCCTCCTGCAGGGTACAGTGTGTCAGCCTCCTGGAGGGGCACAGTGTGTTAGCCTCCTGCAGGGGTACAGTGTGTCAGTCTCCTGCAGGGGTACAGTGTGTCAGCCTCCTGCAGGGGTACAGTGTCAGCCTCCTGGAGGGGTACAGTGTGTTAGCCTCCTGCAGTACAGTGTGTCAGTCTCCTGCAGGTACAGTGTGTCAGTCTCCTGCAGGGGTACAGTGTGTCAGCCTCCTGTACAGGTGCAGGGGTACAGTGTGTCAGCCTCCTGCAGGGGTACAGTGTCAGCCTCCTGCAGGGGTACAGTCAGTCTCCTGCAGGGGTACAGTGTGTCAGCCTCCTGCAGGGGTACAGTGTGTCAGTCTCCTGCAGGGGTACAGTGTCAGCCTCCTGCAGGGGTACAGTGTGTCAGCCTCCTGCAGGGGTACAGTGTCAGCCTCCTGCAGGGGTACAGTGTGTCAGTCTGCAGTCAGCCTCCTGCAGGGTACAGTGTCAGCCTCCTGCAGGGGTACAGTGTGTCAGTCTCCTGCAGGGGTACAGTGTGTCAGCCTCCTGCAGGGGTACAGTGTGTCAGCCTCCTGTGGGAGTACAGTGTGTCAAGCAGATGACTTCATACCCACGTATTAGACATGTGATCTGGTGAGGTAACCGCTTCACCAATTAATGAGGCAAACAACTTCACTAGTTACTGAAGCAACCAACTTTACAAGGTACTGAAGCAAGGACCTTCACCAGTTACTGACTGCTGTTCGCTCATGTGGAAACACTTTCCTCGTCGTCTGGCTCAGTCGAAAGATGAGAAATCGTCTCGGGAGGCAGACGGAGGCCAAACTTGTCTCTTTCTTCGCCAAGTTCTGCATAAGGAATTGATGGCGGCTGAAAAAGGGAGAGAATGTGGAGGAGTTTTTCTTTTGTTGGGCGTGTATGTGTTGCTCTCTCTCTCTCTCTCTCTCTCTCTCTCTCTCTCTCTCTCTCTCTCTCTCTCTCTCTCTCTCTCTCTCTCCTCTCATCGTAACAGGTCACCCTTATCTGCAACAACATTTTATATTACTTCCTTTTGACAGTAATCGGCTTATAGGGGGGAGACTTAAACACAGTGTCTTGATCATGTCTAAAGATCCATTGTTCCTCGCTCATGTTAAGGTGGCCCTGATTGTATACACGGCAGTTGTTTTACTCTCCTGCTGTTGTTTAATCCGTCGCGTTCACTGATTATATGTAAAAACTTTTTCTTTTCTGAACTGCGTGATGCGATTATATCCGCAAACTTTTCCCTGTCCCGTAGTCCACTGTGAACTACTTGCTCTGGGAGTTGGGAAACTGTATTTAATGTGTTCATGTTCAGAATGCTTAACACAGGATCCTACACCCATGACCTGCAGGTTCGTTTATGTATACCTAGTGACGTCTACTACTACTACTACTACTACTACACTTAAGATATTATGTTTCGTATTCCTTGTGTACTAGTGTGGGGTGTGGTAGTGTGGGTGGGTCGCTGTGTTAGTTATGTGTATTAACCTTTTATTCATACAGTGTTAAATGAAACAAAATATAGCAGCTTTGTTATATAAGTTGATGAATGTATGACCGTACTTCTTGGCTGAGTCTGCCTGTCTGTGTGTAGATCAGCCGGTTTGTGTGGTTTAAAGTATTTGTTTATTTTCGTTTATTTGTGTTTGTTTTGCTCGTCGTCGGTCTGTTCTCGTTTATTTTTACATCTGTATTTGTTTCAATCTACGTTTGTCAGTGTGTGTGTGTGTGTGTGTGTGTGTGTGTGTGTGTGTGTGTGTGTGTCATTCATTACACCCTTCTATATACAGTATCTGTCCTCCGGGTACCACTAGGTTGAGAAGTCAATTAAAAGTTGTATTTACAAAAGACAGTAAAGTCTTCCCTACTAGTTTATGTGGCCCTCAGCTGCCTCTTATTACGTGGGGTGCCAGTAAGGGGGGCGCCATTAGCGAGGGGAGTGCCATTAAATGAGGCAATAGTAAACATAGTGCCATTACGTAATATAATATTCATTTGCACCATTAAACCCAATATTAACATGGGGAGGGAACGTGAAGGGGTGATGGAGGGAACGTGAAGGGGTGATGGAGGGAACGTGGAGGGGCGATGGAGGGGTAGTGGAGGGAGGGAGAGGGGCCAGGTGATCACTGCACTCTACCAATGACTTATAAATTACTACCTCCTCCTAATTACTCTTACATACAGGTGTAGCTTAAACTAGCAACCCCGAGTGTTATGTTGATCGTGTTCTGATAATAAACACTTTGGGCTATTTTTATGGAGTAGTGGAGATGATATAGCGGTGGAGTGTGTGTGTGGGAGGGTTTACGAAGAGGGGCAGAGAGTACGATAACCTAACATCTTGAGTACAATAACTTCAATCCTGGAGTACAATGACTTAAACCCATAGGTACTGTACAATATCTTAACCTCTTAAGTACGTTGACCTACTTGTGACCTTGTTTGACTTCATCCCATGAACATTCTGTCGTTGTACTCTGGGTTTAAATCATCGTACTCACAAGGGTTTAACTTTATAATAGTCAACGTACTCACTTTTGTTATTATAGCTAATGTATAGGTATGCGAATTCTAAGTGTTTTTAAGTATACGTATGCCAGACTTAAGAGATGTCAAGTATAAGTACGTGAGATGTAATATTTTGTAAGTATCAGGAATTTGCGTTTAATTAAGGATTAGGTCCCCCTCCCCCCGATGACGTGACCTGGGACTGTTGACAATTAACACTAGGACGCCGACCTGTATTTACTAGTCATTTACCTGGTGTTGACTGCAGGTGCTCGTGAGTGCAGTAATTTGTCCAGGTACACACACGTACGTATTCTCAGTTGGCAAGGAAATGTTGTCTAAGTAGCGTGTCGAAAACCATCACACAGAGAAGAGAAGATAATAAAGACAGAAAGTAATTAGAGCATAGAGGGGAGAATTAAGGGACAAGAAGGGAGAAAAATGTAATTGCCGATGAGGGCGATAAAGTAAGGGAGAAGAGAGGGAAGAAGGGAGATGGAGAGAAGTCGTAATATGATCCCGTTCCTCACACACACACACACACACACACACACACGACAACAACACCTACACTTCTCTATATAAGACACAAGTTTGTTTACATCTGTTATTACCTACATTCATCATGGCTTCCGATACTCAGAGGTTCGTACGATAAAAATTTCTCGTAAACGAAGATCTAATGATACAGCTAATAGGTTGCTTAAAGCTAAAACACGAAAATTAAATCCAGAATTAGCTTGAAAATTATCATACTATGAATCGTAATTAGCTGGATATGTTGACTATTTAAGGGGACGAAATATTCACTATTCACCAAGGGACGAAACTATTCACTATTCACCATTAAGGACGATATTATTCACTGTTCACCGAGGGACGAAATTATTCACTCTCCACCTGTAAGATGACGACAAAAATTATGCTTGAAGAAAACCTTTTGGAAATTATTCTTTGCCTTAATTGGGTCCAGGTGCTAAGTGGAGGTATCTCATTAAGGCCGAGTCACGGTGTAATTTGCATGTGCCATTTCTGCTTGTTATTTATATACCTGAGTCATCCAGCTCAGTGAATTTTTACGGGGGGAGGGGGAGGAGGGAGGGAAGGAAGGAAGGAAGGAAGGAAGGAAGGTATCTGAATGACATGTTTCCTTATCTTTCCTTATATCGTCTACAATAAGAGGAGGATGTGGATTGTAGATACGATAATTTATGGTACGTTACTAGTTAGGACACGAAACTAAAGCTGCACGATCTGGTAGTAGTGTGGAGGTGTGGGCTCGATGACTTATTACTAGCCAGGACAGGGAACTAGCAGCAGGACCTAATAGCAGTGTGGCGATGTAGGCTTCATGACTTATTACTAGCCAGGATAGGGAACTAGCAGCATGACCTTACATAGCAGCGACAGCGATGACAACACCAGAGAGATGTGTAGAACCCCTCATTGATGCTCAGGGGAATATATTCAGCGGTTTGGTTAGGTTAGGTTATGATGCATGACTAGTGGTAGAATCATCTTGGTTTGGTTAGGTTAGGTTATGCTGTATGACTAGTGGTAGAATCATCTTGGTTAGGTTAATTTAAGTTCTCAAGGTTTAAGTTAGGTTAGGTTCTTAAATTTGGGTTATGTTAGGTTTTCAAGGTTAGGTTAATTCAAATTATGATGGTTAGATTAAGTTAGATTCTGGGGGTTATATTCAGTTAATTTAGGGGATTAAGTTAAGTTACGTACTGAGGGTTAGATTAAAATTGAAGGTTAAGGTTAGATTAAGTTAGGTTTTAAGGGTTAGATTAAGTTAGTTACTGGTGGACCTGAGATCGGATCCCTTTGTCAAGATCAAGTGTAGAGAAAATTCTATCCCATCCTTCTCTTACTCTCCTGTATTACATTATTGGGGGTCAAAGGGGATTCTACTGACCTGACCTGACCTGACCTGACCTAACCTAACCTAACCTAACCTAACCTTTCGTATAAAAAAGTTATTCAGTCTTGTAGGAGATTCATTTGATATGTTAAAGGTGTTGTTGCGGCGATTAGAAAGATGCAGAATTGTGTTGTGGCGAATAGAAGAAAATCAGAATTGTGTTGTGGCGAACAGATACAAAATTGTGTTGTGGCGAATAGAAACAAAATTGTGTTGTGGCGAATATAAAGATACAGGTGTATTTTGTGGTATTTTGAAGGGTAAAGTAAGATTAATGAAAGAGCTTTTGGTTTTGAAGATTAGAATAAAGGAAAGGGGCGAGGGAGGGGAGTATGTGGTAGTGAGGGCGAGCTGGAGAGAGAGAGAGAGAGAGAGAGAGAGAGAGAGAGAGAGAGAGAGAGAGAGAACGAAGAGTGAGGGAAAATGAGGGAAAGAGGAGAAGAGTGAGGTAAAGAGAGGGAGTAGAGGGCAAATGGAAAGGGAAGAAGAGATTAGAGTTAGGGGATGAGGAGAGAGAGAGAGAGAGAGAGAGAGAGAGAGAGAGAGAGAGAGAGAGAGAGAGAGAGAGAGAGAGAGAGAGAGAGCAGAACAGAACATGAAACGGCAGGTGAGATAAATGGGTGTTGTAATGTATATTTAAGAACGAAAGAGGGGGACACAGGTGGGGTGAAAAAAGGAGAGGAAAAAAAAAGAGGAGGAGGGGAAGGAGGGGAAAAAGGAGAGGAAGGGCAACAGATTCACAGACAGCTGGGTTTAATTTCTTGGTCCATCCAGACTGGATTATCTGTGAGGGAGGGGAGGGGGAAATAGGATAAAAGGGGAAGGTAAGAGGGGTTAGATTGAAGAGAGAGGGGGTGGATGAGGGGAGACAAAGGAAAAAATGGGAGGGGAGGTGTGGAATATGGGGGGGATAAGGGGTGAGGTGAGGGGAGGAAGGAAAAAGGAGGGGTGGAATAGGGGTAAACAAGGGGAGGTGGAGGTGAAGGGTGGAAAAGGAGGAGACAGGAGAGGTGAGGTGAGACGACGTAGAACCGCTAGGAAAGGATAATAAGAGATGGAAGAGGAGAAGAAGTAGATGAACGATACTAGTTAAAGAGAGAGGGTGTGGAATAGGAGCCAAGAAGAAGAGGAGGAGGAGGAGGAGGTAGAGGAAGAGGCGGGAAAATAAGAAGACGAAGGCCATAGAAAGGAGTACTGAGGGAATAGCAAAAGAAGAAGAAGGAGAAGGAGAAATAGAGGATGGAAAATATAATAGCAGTAGGGACGATAACTTAGCAAAAGGGGGAGATAGAAAGGAAGGACAAGGTACAGGGGTAATGATAACAGGAGAGGAGGAGCAAAGGGTAAAAAGTGTCGACTGATAAACGGTAATGAGAAAGGAGAGTGAAAGAATTTAAGTACAGGGTAATGGAGAGAGAGTGATGACACCAAGAAGAGGAGAAGGAGGTAGGAATGGAAAGGAACGATAATAAAGGATAAAGAGAAGGAGGATAAGGAAGGAGAGGAACGAGAATAAAGGAAAAGGAGGAAATAAGAAGAAGAAGAGGAGGTGGTGGAGGAGGAGCAGGTGGGGATGGAAAGGAATGAGAATAAAGAAGAAAGAAGATAAGGAAGATAAACGAAAGGAGAAGAATTAGAACAAAGGCAAGAGAGAAGAAGGAAGAGGAGGTGGTAGGAATGGAGAAGTATGAGAATAAAGGCAAGAGAGAGAGAGAGAGAGAGAGAGAGAGAGAGAGAGAGAGAGAGAAAGGGGGCGCGATGGGAATGGAGAGGAATGAGAACAAAGACAAAGGAAGAGGGGGAAGAGGAGGAGGAGGCGGAGGAGGAAGGAAAGAATTACGATAATGATAAGTGGAGGTCAGTGAGGCGGATCATGTTGAGTGGAGGGATTAATAGTATTTCTCGGTTGGCTGATTAACTGGGCCACCGATTATATATTTAAGACGTATTAGTTTAGCTTATTTGTACCACGCGCCTCGGCCATTTTTTCTGTATATGTCTGTTGAGAGTGCCATGTTTACTTTAGGGGTGTCTGTATGTCTGTTGAGAGTCCCATGTTTACTTTAGGGGTGTCTATTGTTAGAGTGCCAGGGTGTCTGTATGTCTGATGTCGAAGGGTGCCAGGTTTACTTTAGGGGTGTCTGTATGTCTGTTGAGAGTGCCATGTTTACTTTAGGGATGTCTGTATGTCTGTTGAGAGTCCCATGCTTACTTTTAGGATGTCTGTATGTCTGTTGAGAGTGCCAGTGTTTACTTTTAGGGGTGTCTTGTATGTCTGTTGAGAGTCCCATGTTTACTTTAGGGGTGTCTGTATGTTCATGAGAGTCCCATGTTTACTTTTAGGGATGTCTGTTGTTAGAGTGCCAGGGTGTCTGTATGTCTGATGTCGAAGGGTGCCAGGTTTACTTTAGGGGTGTCTGTATGTCTGTTGCTGAGAGTGCCAGGTTTAGGGGTGTCTGTATGTCTGTTGAGAGTCCCATGTTTACTTTAGGGATGTCTGTATGTCTGTTGAGAGTGCCATGTTTACTTTAGGGGTGTCTGTATGTCTGTTGAGAGTGCCATGTTTACTTAAGGGATGTCTGTATGTCTGTTGAGAGTCCCATGCTTACTTTAGGGATGTCTGTATGTCTGTTGAGAGTGCCATGTTTACTTTAGGAATGTCTGTTGTTAGAGTGCCAGGGTGTCTGTATGTCTGATGTCGAAGGGTGCCAGGTTTACTTTAGGGATGTCTGTATGTCTGTTGAGAGTCCCATGCTTACTTTAGGGATGTCTGTATGTCTGTTGTTAAGAGTGCCAGGGTGTCTGTATGTCTGATGTCGAAGGGTGCCAGGTTTACTTTAGGGGTGTCTGTATGTCTGTTGTTGAGAGTGCCAGGTTTAGGGGTGTCTGTACGTCTATTGGTCGTCGAAGGTGCCACGTCTAGTTTATGCAGTGCCAGCTACGAGTAGTGCCGGTATATAAGGGATAAATGCCAGCTGATCACAAATATGGTGTTGGTATGGTGGTATGGTAATCGATACTCTTTTATGGTGATGGTAACTTTCCCAACTCATACTTACCAGGAACAACTCACACTTACCAGGACCAACTCACACTTACCAGGACCAACTCACACTTACCAGGAACAACTCACACTTACCAGGACCAACTCACACTTACCAGGACCTACTCACACTTACCAGGGACCAACTCACACTTACCAGGACCAACTCACACTTACCAGGAACAACTCACACTTACCAGGAACAACTCACACTTACCAGGAACAACTCACACTTACCAGGAACAACTCACACTTACCAGGAACAACTCACACTTACCAGGACCAACTCACACTTACCAGGAACAACTCACACTTACCAGGAACAACTCACACTTACCAGGAACAACTCACACTTACCAGGACCAACTCACACTTACCAGGACCTACTCACACTTACCAGGAACAACTCACTTACCAGGAACAACTCACACTTACCAGGAAACAACTCCACACTTTCAACCCCACTTACCAGGAACAACTCACACTTACCAGGACCAACTCACACTTCCCAGGACCAACTCACACTTACCAGGACCAACTCACACTTACCAGGAACAACTCACACTTACCAGGACCAACTCACACTTACCAGGAACAACTCACACTTACCAGGAACAACTCACATTTACCAAGGGGGGGTGGGGGGGGGGTGTCAAGAGTGTTGATCAGGACCCGACTTCTCCAAGACCAGTTTGTTTTGTGTCTTTCCTAACCTTAACTAATTTCAGTATAGTCGCAGTGCACTTTCTTCGCCATATTTTATCGCTATCTATGTACCACAGCTTACGAGAACGAGTTAGATACGTACTCATTTTTATGGTCAACTTAAGGGAGAAATGGCTGAGTCTTTAGAATAATTGTTAACAGGTCACTGAAATTCGTGTGTTCATGCTCTCTCCCTCCCTCAGTTCCCCTTCCTTCCCTCCTTCCTTCTCTACTTTCACTCTCCCCTCCCTCTCCCCTCTCCCTTCCCTCTCCCCCCCTGTGTGATGTGAATTATATCTAAACTATCCGCCTTAAGCTAAGACACAAAGATGGCGGCCAACCAAAGTTTAGTCGAGTTGAAATTGCAGTTGGCCTGGAGTGCAATAATGTGTGTTCTCTTGTCTCCCCAGTTAGGGAGAAAATTGCCTTTTGTTTTAAGAATCTTCAAGTCCAAGAAGCAACTCTCTGTAGACTGTGTTTATATATATAGCTTAAAGGACTGTGTGTGCTTGAGAACAGAATATATCTTATTGTCTTTCATATTTCTTTTATATTTTACTGTCTGTTATTTTATTTGTATTGAGGCAACAAAGCGAGATTTTTTTTTATGTTCTTTATACCAAGGTAATTAAAAACTGGGGTGAGACACTGGCCACACGACAATTAACATGAACACAACACTAAGGAGGAGAACTAGCATAAAAATAAACAAATCCTTCCAGTAGTTAGTTAGGACTTTAGTAGCTGGAAAGTTTGAGCAAGATCGCCCACGGCAATTGTCTGTTGGGTTCAAGCTTAGCAAAAAAAAAAAAAAACTCTGTAGTTAGTGACTATTAAGGCAGAGTGTAAACTGGCCGTATTAAAGTGATCAGCTTGGCAAGGCCGCAAGTTACATCGTTACCACCTCCACTAACTTTGTCCACCCAACATTGTTCAGCGCTACCCTCGTCTTTTTCTCCTCTGTGATGCCGTTATGTAGCGTCTTGGTGGTGGTGGTGTCAGCCAGAGTTTATTTTAGCTTGTGTGTATTTTGTGTATTTGCGAATTTCGACTCTGGTTGTTGTCAAAGGCCGCAAAGTTTGTGGGGGTTAGTATTGGTGGTGTTGAGGACAGGCTGTGATGTGGCAACACTGACTAAACGAGGGGAAGTTGAAGGCGTGTCGGGAGTTTGCACCCTCTTTGGTGATCTAATTAGCCACGTCTGTAAGGAGCCAACCAAGACGCGGCAACAACAACACCAGGAAGAGAGAAAGGACGGACGGACGAAAGGAAGGAAGGACGGACTGATGGACGGAGGGAAGGAAGGAAGGACGGACGGGTGGAAGGAAGGAAGGAAGGAAGGAAGGAAGGAAGGAAGGAAACAGCTGGAAGATACTTGACACGCATTTAGTGTCTTTTGATGTGGGGGAAATTGTAATCGTGATGAGGACACACGAAATCTTATCCATGAAACCTTACCAGAAAACAGATCCTGGCATCCCCCCTCCACCCCTTAATGACTTGCTAACAGAAACTACATCAAACGAACGTCCGCCAGGTTGTTGCCAGTGTTGATGCTCTTTTATAGTAGATGCGTTTAATGTGTCAATGAACTATTTTGGTGCAGGGGATTAGGGAGGAGGATATGGAGACAGTGTAGGGGGAAACGAGTACACAAAGATGGCCAGAAGAGGAGGACCAGCATAAAGGATAAATAACCTTTGCTTAATTTAAAAGGTATTTGAAGGTTATTGAAGCATTCTAAAGACAGTTGAGTCTCTTATTTCAGGTTGATAATCTATATTTATTTCCCTCCTTGTCTCATGAGTCTACAGAGAGCAGCATTATATAAAGGATTACAGTCCGTGATTTAGTTAGTTAAACCTGTTAATCCTCGTAGTTCCAGGAAACGTTAAGAGTGGGAGGCAGTGTTGATGACGGCACTCCTGGGCGGTGATCGTCTTAAGTCGTTCACAAGAAGTCATAAGTTGAAGGAAGGAAACCACTAAACATAAAAGTTGGAAGGAACTTGCTTTAAAGTCGGCTGAGTGTTGTTGTCTGACCTTGTAACTTTAACCTTTGACCGGTTACCGCCAAACACATAAACACACACACACACACACAAAAAAAAACTTCCAGGGATAACCCACAAGACTTTAACCCGAAAGTTGGTAGGAAATAAATAACTGGAAGCGTCTTGTAGTTTGAGTGATAATATTCCAGTAGATCAGCGAGCGGCCGTGGGAATAAAGCATGAGAGAAAGTGTGCCAATTATAGTTTGCGGTTGTTATTGGTGTGTGTGTGTGTGTGTGTGTGTGTGTGTGTGTGTGTGTGTGTGTGTGTGTGTGTGTGTGTGTGTGTGTCGTTGTTGAACACAGCCACCTGCAACATAAGTGGTTTTGAATGTGTACAATACCAGATGGAGTTTAGTGAGGAAATTGAATCTTAATGGTAGGAGAGATGCTGTAACCTGTAGGTGGGCAGTGTAGCATAACGCTCACCAAACCCCAACTTAAATAAAAATGTTAATGCTTTTCTAATACCAGGTGTTGGTGGTGAACAGTACTGGTTGACATGAGTGATAGGATACTGTTGTAACTTAAGCTTATGGCAGTGGTATTTATCTTCCTTGACCACCAGTTATGTTTCATCCTCTACCATCTCTCATTTTCTGCCTTGACTGTCCTAACTCCCTTTCTACCACACACACACACACACACACACACACACACACACACACACACACACGAATTAGCTCTATAACAACCATATAAACAGACACAAGGACACTGCAGTAGTACTTAAGTTGCCTCTATGAAACCATGTTATGTATAGATAAGCAGTGTGGCACTTTCGACAACACCCGTACTGGTTCTCTTGACATCTATATACACAGGCATTATGGCACTATAGCTGTACCCGAAATGACTGTATGTGCGGTCATATGAACAAGGACTGTGGCACTCTGACGACACCCGAATTGGCACTATAATAACCATATAAAATAACTACAGTACTATGGCATCCTGACGACAGCTGTAAGTGGAAGTGAGGAAATCGTGTTAATAGTAATTTTAAACGGCTCGGCGACTCTCTCTATGACTGGTAGGGAGGGGAGGGGGGGGGTCGTAGGAGGGAAACCGCAGCCTACACAACCATTGGCAATGAATATGGCAACCTGTTTCGTTGATCCAGTATGGCAACTGAACGTAGGGTTGTAGGTGATGGTATGTATCGCATCAGAGAGTTACGGTTAGGAGAGCTAGTGGTAGGTGTGGTAGTGTTAGGTGGTGGTGGTATTAGGTAGTGGTAGGGGGTAGTATAAGGTGGTGGTGATGGTGTTGCTAGTAGTATAGGGTAGTAGTGGTGGATAGTATTAGGTAATGGTGGTGGTAGTAGTAGTAGGTAGTGTTGGTGATAGGGTTTGTGACCAATTATTTAAATGTACAGTGCATGTGGGAACAAACGCACCGAAAACATTATCAATATATTCTGAACACTGGCGGGGGAAAAAAACGCACCATTTTCCCCAGCGACTTTTGGAACGAAATTATTGCTTTGTAAACTATTTCGTACGAGAATGGAGTAAATTTTCATGCATAAAATAGAGGTAGGAAAATCAACATTTGCGTATGAATGCTGCAGCTGCTATCCCCTCCCCCTACCCCTTATTCCCCTCTTCCATCCCTTCATTCTCCCCTCCTCTCCCCCTCCCCCTTCTCCAATGCTCCCCTGCTGCCATTACGTAAGTACATTCTGTACAATGTTGGGTCTGTTTTGTTTCCTCTTGCCACCAATGTTGTCTCCTGCCACCAATGTTGCCTCCTGCCACCAATGTTGTCTCCTGCCACCAATGTTGTCTCTTGCCACCAATGTTGTCTCTTGCCACCACTGTTGTCTCTTGCCACCAATGTTGTCTCTTGCCAATGTTGTCTCCTGCCACCAATGTTGTCTCTTGCCACCAATGTTGTCTCCTGCCACCAATGTTGTCTCTTGCCACCAATGTTGTCTCTTGCCACCAATGTTGTCTCCTGCCACCAATGTTGTCTCTTGCCACCAATGTTGTCTCTTGCCATCAGTATTGAATATGATGGTGGATGATGCTCGTCACTTCACCACTGGACCATTGTATTAGGCGTGTTCCCTCCCCCGCCAGTATTGGGATCAGTGGCACTGGGGGTGGCACTGGACCATTTGAAGCATCGTTCACTTGGTGCCAGAAAATGCGACGCGATCCTCTCTCGTGAATTGGTATGTAAATGTTATTTGTGATGATGTTTGACAACGCTATTTATGTTTTTTTTGGGGGCCAGTTGTTTCGTTTCTGGGGAAATTGTTTTATAGGTGTTGGTTGTTGCCGCCATTGTTTGCCATATCATGTACCAGATGTCGCCAGTGTTGCCCACGACGATGTGATGTTGTGTGTGTGTGTGTGTGTGTGTGGGCTTTTTAAACACGTCCTCATATTCCTTAAGTCATCTCCCACACTGTGTATATCCCCCTGGACCATCTTGACGGCGGGGTGGGGCTTGTCTCGTGTTGCTTGTTGACGTGTGTGTGTTGTATGTTGTTATGTCTTGTCGCTGTTATTGTAATCATTCTTATTCTATTTAGTTATTACCTAATTTATATTGTTGTTGTTATTGGGATTTTCCTTGTTTTTGTTGTTGTTGTTGTTGTTGTGTGTTACTACTGTTGTTGTTTTTACTTGTTACTGTTGTTGTCTGTTACTATTGTTAAGATAATTTGTGTCCCCATTTAAATCTGCCCTTTTAAATCGACACTCCTATTTGAATAGTTATTTACACCATTTAAATCCCCATTCCCCTTTTTAAATCACCATTCCCATATCTCTATTCCTAGTTCCCTATTTAAAATCTACCCTATTTTAATCTCCACTCATCCTTTTTTAAATCCTTACACCCTCACATCCCTATTTAAAAACTCATGTCCCTATTTTCCTCTCCACCCACCCTATTTAAATCTTCACACCCCTATTAAAATCTCCTCTTCCCCAATTTATATATCCACGCCCAATTAAAACCTTCCTTTCTTGACTTGCCGAGCACTCCTCCTTCTCCTGTCTACTTCCTTACCTCCTACCTCCTCCTCCTACCTCCTCCCACCTTCTCTTCTCCACCTCTTCCTTCCTCTTCCCGACCCTCTACCTCTTCCTCCCGACCCCCTACCTCCTCTCCCTACCTCCTACCTCCTCCTTCCGACCCTCTACCTCCTCTGCCGACCTCCTCCTCCCCCCGACCTCCTCCTCCCGACCTCTTACCTCCTCCTCCCTCATCCCTCATCCCACCATCCCCACCACCGCTTTATTTATTTATTTATTTATTTATTTATTTTATATTTAAACATCACTTTCTCTTTTTAAATGAGCCAAACTTTCCCACCGCCCTTTTTTGTATTGACTAGCTGACCCTCCCTCTAAGCTCTACGTATCCTGAATTACGCTGTTCGCAGGTAAATGGCCAGCAACGAGGAACAGATCTCTAGTTAAGTGTGAATGTTGATTGCAGGGTGGGGAGGTAGGTTCAAGTAGTAACCCGTACTGTAGAAATTAACGGGGTCATTAAAGTCAGTTCACATAACGGGTTGGTGTGTTATGCTGATTCTGTATGTGGATGGGGGATTTTTTTTTTGTAGTGTGGCCTTATTTCTGTAGTGTGGGCTTTTTTGTAGTGTGGTTATGTTTTTGTAGTGTGGCCTTGATTTTGTAGTGTGGCCTTATTTCTGTAGAATGGCATTGTTTATGTAGTGTGGGTTTTTTTGTAGTGTGGCTTTGTTTTTTGTAGTGTGGCCTTGTTTCTGTAGTGTGGCCCAGAGAGTGTAACTTAGGATGACGATTATGATTTTAACGATAGTGATGATAATGATACGAATGATAATGGTGTAGTAGTAACATTAATAATAATGATGATGATAATTACTACTGCTAATGATATTGTGATAATAATAATAATAATAATAATAATAATAATAATAATAATAATAATAAGCACTGTACTTAGCCACATAGGAGTACTTACCATCCACTCCGACACTTACCACTAAAGCGACACGTCATAGGTAGTCAAAATAGGTAAGGCTGAATATATTCCACCTAAAGATGAAGGCTTTATCACACTATACAAATATTTACTTTTTTTTACATGTAGAAGATATGTGTTTTGTTGATTCAGTGACGAGTTATTTGTGATTGAGGTGATTGAGTGTTGGTTAATTTATTATTTCTCTGATCTTTTGTTGGTACAGATTTGCTGGTGTGTTCCTGAGTTATTTGTGATTTACTGGTGTTTTCCTGAGTTATTTGTGAGTTACTGGTGTGTTCCTAAGTTACTTGTGAGTTACTGGTGTGGTTCTGAGTTATTTGTGATTTACTGGTGTGTTCCTGAGTTACTTGTGAGTTACTGGTGTGGTTCTGAGTTATTTGTGATTTACTGATGTGTTTCTGAGTTATTTGTGATTTACTGATGTGTTCCTGGGTTACTTGTGAGTTACTGGTGTGTTCCTGAGTTACTTGTGATTTTACTGATGTGTTCCTGGGTTATTTAGAGTTACTGGTGTGTTCCTGAGTTACTTGTGAGTTACTGAAAGTCTCAGAGTTACTTGTGATTTACTGGTGTGTTCCGTTACTTCAGAGTTACTGGTGTGTTCCTGTCATTTGTGATTTATCATATTGTTCCTGAGTTAATCCTTGTGAGTTACTGGTGTGTTCCTAAGTTACTTGTGATTTACTGGTGTGTTCCCACATTTGTGATTTACTGGTGTGTTCCTGAGTTACTTGTGAGTTACTGGTGTTCCTGAGTTACTTGTGATTTACTGGTGTGTTCCTAAGTTACTTTGTGAGTTACTGGTGTGTTCCCTGAGTTAACTTGTGGATTTACTGGTGTGTTCCTGGAGTTACTTGTGAGTTACTGGTGTGTCTCCTGAGTTACTTGTGAGTTACTGTGTGTTCCTTGAGTTAACTTGTGATTTACTGGTGTGTTCCTGGGTTACTTGTGATTTACTGGGTGTGTTCCTGAGTTACTTGTGAGTTAGTTACTGGTGTGTTCCTGAGTTAATGGTGATTTACTGTGTTCCTGGCTACTTGTAGAGTCACTGGTGTGTTCCTGAGTTAACTTGTGATTTACTGGTGTGTTCCTGAGTTACTTGTGAGTTACTGGTGTGTTCCTGAGTTACTTGTGAGTTACTGTGTTCCCTTAGAGTTAACTTGTGATTTACTGGTGTGTTCCTGAGTTAATGCAGGATTTACTGGTGTGTTCCTGAGTTACTTGTGATTTACTGGCGTGGTTCCTTGAGCACTTGTGATTTACTGGTGTGTTCCTGAGTTACTGTGATTTACTGCGGTTCCTTGAGTTACTTGTGATTTACTGGTGTGTTCCTGAGTTACTTGTGAGTTACTGGTGTGTTCCTGAGTTAACTTGTGATTTACTGGTGTGTTCCTGAGTTACTTGTGAGTTACTGGTGTGTTCCTGAGTTACTTCAGAGTTATTGGTGGTGGTTCCTGAGTTAACTTGTGATTTACTGGTGTTCCTGAGTTAACTTGTGATTTATCATTGGTGTGTTCCTGAGTTACTGTGAGTTAGCTTGGTGTGTTCCTGAGTTACTTTGTGATTTACTGTACGTTCCAGGTTACCAGATTTACTGGTGTTCCTGTTATTTTGTGATTTACTGTACGTCTTGAGTTACTTGTGAGTTACTGGTGTGTTCCTGAGTTACTTGTGAGTTACTGTGTGTTCCTGAGTTACTTGTGAGATTTACTGGCACGTTCCTGAGTTAACTCTTGTGAGTTACTGGTGTTCCTGAGTTACTTGTGATTTACTGGTACGTTCCTTGAGTTAACTTGTGAGTTACTGGTGTGTTCCTGAGTTACTTGAACGATTTACTGGTGTGTTCCTGAGTTACCAGGATTTACTGGTGTGTTCCTGAGTTACTTGTGAGTTACTGGTGTGTTCCTTGAGTTACTTAGAGTTACTGGTGTGTTCCTAAGTTACTTGTGAGTTACTGGTGTGTAATTCCTGAGTTAACTTGTGATTTACTGGGTGTGTTCCTGAGTTAACTTGTGATTTACTGGTGTGTTCCAAGTTACTAGAGTTACTGGTGTTCCCAAGTTACTTGTGAGTTACTGGTGTGTTCCTGAGTTACTTGTGAGTTACTGGTGTGTTCCTGAGTTACTGTGATTTATCATTGGTGTGTTCCTGAGTTACTTGTGAGTTACTGGTGTGTTCCTGAGTTACTTGTGAGTTACTGGTGTGTTCCTGAGTTACTTGTGATTTACTGGGTGTGTTCCTAAGTTACTTGTGAGTTACTGGTGTGTTCCTGCTACTTGTGAGTTACTGGTGTGTTCTGGAGTTAACTTGTGAGTTACTGGTGTGTTCCTTGTTGTTTGTGAGTTACTGGTGTGTTCCTGAGTTAACTTGTGATTTACTGGTGTGTCTTGCCACTTGTGAGTTACTGGTGTAAGTTCCTAAGTTACTTGTGAGTTACTGGTGTGTTCCTGAGTTAATTGTGATTTACTGGTGTGTTCCTGAGTTACTTGTGAGTTACTGGTGTGTTCCTGAGTTACTTGTGAGTTACTGGTGTGTTCCTGGAGTTACTTGTGAGTTACTGTGTGTTCCTGGGTTACTTGTGAGTTACTGGTGTGTTCCTGAGTTAGCTTCTAGAGTTACTGGTGTTCCTAAAGTTACTTGTGAGTTACTGTGTGTTCCTGACATTTGTGAGTTACTGGTGTGTTCCTGAGTTACTTGAGTTACTGGTGTGTTCCTGAGTTACTTGTGAGTTACTGGTGTATTCCTGAGTTACTTCAGAGTTACTGGTGTGTTCCTGAGTTAACTTGTGATTTACTGGTGTGTGGTTCCTGAGTTACTTGTGATTTACTGGTGTGTTCAAGTTACATTGTGATTTACATTGGTGTGTTCCTGAGTTAACTTGTGAGTTACTGGTGTGTTCCTGAGTTAATCCTAGAGTTACTGGTGTGTTCCTAAGTTACTTGTGAGTTACTGGTGTAGTTCCTAAGTTACTTGTGAGCATTGGTGTGTGTTCTGAGTTACTTGTGAGTTACTGGTGTTCCTAAGTTACTTGTGATTTACTGGTGTTCCTGGAGTTAGATCCTAGAGTTACTGGTGTGTTCCTTGAGTTAATCCTTGTGGAGTTATTACTGGTGTGTTCCTGCAGTTACTTGTGAGTTATTGGTGTGTTCTGCTACTTGTGAGTTATTGGTGTGTTCCTGAGTTACTTGTGATTTAATGGTGTGTTCCTGGAGTTAACTTGTGAGTTACTGGTGTGTTCCTGAGTTAATGGTGATTTACTGGTGTGTTCCCTGAGTTAACTTGTGAGTTACTGGTGTGTTCTGGGTTACTTGTGATTTACTGGTGTGTTCCTGAGTTACTTCAGATTTACTGGTGTGTCTTGCTACTTGTGATTTACTGGTGTGTTCCTGAGTTAATCCTGTGAGTTACTGGTGTGTTCCTAAGTTACTTCAGAGTTACTGCGTGTTCCTGAGTTACTTGTGATTTACTGGTGTGTTCCTAAGTTACTTGTGAGTTACCAGTGTGTTCCCTGAGTTACCTTGTGAGTTACTGGTGTGTTCCTGAGTTAATTTTGTGAGTTACTGGTGTGTTCCTGAGTTACTTGTGATTTACTGGTGTGTTCCTGAGTTACTTGTGAGTTACTGGTAGCCCCTGAGTTACTTGTGAGTTACTGGTGTTCCTAAGCTACTGTGAGTTACTGGTGTGTTCTGAGTTACCTTGTGAGTTACTGGTGTGTTCCTGATATTTGTGATTTACTGGTGTGTGTTCCTGAGTTACCTTGTGAGTTACTGGTGTGTTCCTGGTTACTTGTGAGTTACTGGTGTACCCTTGTTACTTGTGAGTTACTGGTGTGTTCCTGAGTTACTAGATTTCCATTGGTGTGTTCCTGAGTTAACTTTAGAGTTACTGTGTGTTCCTGAGTTACTTGTGAGTTACTGGTGTTCCTGAGCATTTGTGATTTACTGGTGTGTTCTGAGTTACTTGTGATTTATCAGTGTTCCTGAGTTAACTTGTGAGTTACTGGTGTGTTCCTGAGTTACTTCAGAGTTACTGGTGTGTTCCTGAGTTACTTGTGATTTATCAGTGTGTTCCTGAGTTACTTGTGATTTACTGGTGTTCCTGAGTTAACTTTGTGAGTTACTGGTGTGTTCCTGAGTTAACTTGTGAGTTACTGGTGTGTTCCAAGTTACTTGTGAGTTACTGGTGTGTGTTCCTGAGTTACTTGTGATTTACTGGTGTGTTCCTGAGTTACCTTGTGAGTTACTGGTGTTCCTACATTTCAGAGTTACTGTGTGTTCTGAGTTACTTGTGATTTCCATTGGTGTGTTCCTGAGTTAACTTTGTGAGTTACTGTGTGTTCCTAAGTTACTTGTGAGTTACTGGTGTGTTCCTAAGTTACTTGTGAGTTAACTGGTGTGTTCCTAAGTTACTTCAGAGTTACTGGTGTGTCCTGAGTTACTTCAGGAGTTACTGGTGTGTTCCCTGATAATCCTAGAGTTAATGGTGGGTTCCTGGAGTTAACTTGTGAGTGCTACTGGTGTGTTCCTAAGTTACTTGTGAGTTACTGGTGTGTTCCTGAGTTAATCAGAGTTACTGGTGTGTTCCTGAGTTTCTAGATTTACATTGCGTGTTCCTGAGTTAACTTCCAGAGTTACTGGTGTGTTCCTGGTTACTTGTGATTTACTGGTGTGTTCCTGAGTTAATCCTAGAGTTACTGTGTGTTCCTAAGTTACTTGTGAGTTACTGGTGTGTTCCTAAGTTACTTGTGATTTGCTGGTGTGTTCCTGAGTTAATCCTAGACATTGGTGTGTTCCTGAGTTACTTCTAGATTTACTGGTGTGTCTTGAGTTAACTCTGTGAGTTACTGGTGTGTTCCCTGAGTTACTTGTGAGTTACTGGTGTGTTCCTGAGTTACTTGTGAGTTACTGGTGTTCCTGAGTTACTTGTGATTTACTGGTATGTTCCGAGTTACTTGTGAGTTACTTGGTGTGTTCCTGAGTTACTTATGAGTTATTGGTGTTCCTGAGTTACTTGTGAGTTACTGATGTGTTCCTAAGTTACTTGTGAGTTACTGGTGTGTTCCTGAGTTAACTTGTGAGTTACTGGTGTAATTCCTGAGTTACTTGTGATTTACTGGTACGTTCCTGAGTTAACTTGTGAGTTACTGGTGTGTTCCTGAGTTACTTGGAGTTACTGGTATGTTCCTGAGTTGCTTGTGTGTTACTTTTTCACTACTGGTAATAACTGTGTATCTCATTGGTATTGGTAATTTACGTTATTGCCTTCGTGAAGTTTGGAACACTACAATTGTATACAAGATTACTTGACTAGTACCATTACCCAAAAGACGACGAGCAGATCAAAACAATACTAATGACCCACAGGTAATTAAACATGTATGTACTTAATTATGCCCTTGACACGTAAACATGGCTGGCCAGTGAACGATAATATAAATAACAGCCATACAGAGTAACAAATGACTACCTTATTGCCGCTCCTAAATCTCATCTCTTAGTGTGTGTCTACAGTCTACACCCTTGATGTACAGCGACTCCTCTTCTCCTACCTCCCGTTATCCTTTGGGGGATAAACCACATACCACGACCTTTTTTTGCGGCAGTTTCGACAGTTTATTGCCACACAAAGCTACCAGTGGCCGGGCAATGTTTTCATGTAGGGGCCGCATATGCTGACAGATGCGCTGTCATCACCAGTGTTACCAGACGACCAGCAGAGTGAAAACCTCTTATTCAAGAAGCGCTTTAGTGTATCATCCTCAAGGGACTCTGTCAACACAAACACCAAGGGACTTTGTAAACACCTTATACTCTGGGAAGCCTCGCCAGCTTTCAGTACACACGAATATACAACAGCAAGAACAAAACGTCGCTGTGTACATTTACTCTTTTACAAATACACCTTATATTTATTTGTTAATTTTTATTATTTGCTTATTTAACTTTATTTGTTCTGATCATAAATTTACCTTTTCTTTTTGTATACAGCCTCGCCTCCCAGTAGCCCGCCCACACACTCCCCTCACAACAAAATGCTAAAATCCAGCTCTCTCTCTTTAGTTTTATAGGTTAGGGGTATTGGTGCGTGTGTTGCTGTCGTTGTTGTTGTTGTTGTAGTGGTTGACTGACGATTAACCCTTACAGCGGTCAATGGATGGACGGGCGTAAGCTCTCCCTCCAAACAAAGTCAGGCAGAAGGGAGTTATTCCCATGTCCATCCAGACGTTCATTATTCCCATGTCCGTCCGATTGTTCGTTGTACGCATGTCCGTCGAATGTTCGTTGTACGCATGTCCGTCGAATGTTTGTAATAATCCCTCAACCGGTGGTGTTGCTGGCATTTCGGTTGGCGAAATTAAAAAAAATGAAGAGAAAAATATAATTCATGGAGTCCCCGCGATTACATTAGCGTATAATTAAAGGAATTATTATTAAATTCGGGTTGTAGCGGCGTCACATTAGCGGGAAAAATTTTAATTATTTCAATTAAAAGAAGAACCTTGACAGAGGTGTTGGAGCGATGGTTAGGGTTACGTGTATTATTAATGCTGGCATAGCGAAGCTCTTGTTAGGTGGTGTAGCTCTTGTTAGGTGGTGTAGCTCTTGTTAGGTGGTGTAGCTCTTGTTAGGTGGTGTAGCTCTTGTTAGGTGGTGGAGCTCTTGTTGGGTGGTGGAGCTCTTGTTAGGTGGTAGCTCTTGTTAGTGGTGGCTTGTTGGGTGGGGCTCTTGTTGGTGGTGTAGCTCTTGTTAGGTGGTGTAGCTTTTGTTGGGTGGTGTAGCTCTTGTTAGGTGGTGGAGCCTTGTTGGGTGGTGGAGCCTTGTTAGGTGGTGTAGCTCTTGTTAGGTGGTGTAGCTCTTGTTGGGTGTAGCTCTTGTTGGGTGGTGGAGCTCTTGTTAGGTGGTGGAGTTTTGTTAGGTGGTGGAGCTCTTGTTAGGTGGTGGAGCTCTTGTTAGGTGGTGTAGCTCTTGTTAGGTGGTGCAGCTCTTGTTAGGGTGGTGCAGCTCTTGTTAGGTGGTGTAGCTCTTGTTAGGTGGTGGAGCTCTTGTTAGGTGGTGTAGCTCTTGTTGGTGGTGGAGCCTTGTTAGGTGGTAGCCTTGTTGGTGGTAGCTCTTGTTAGGTGGCAGCTCTTGTTAGGTGGTGTAGCTCTTGTTAGGTGGTGGAGCCTTTGTTAGGTGGTGTAGCTCTGTTAGGGGTGGTGCAGCTCTTGTTAGGTGGGTAGCCTTGTTAGGTGGTGGCCTTGTTAGTTGGTGGAGCTCTTCATTCCACACTTACTCGCCTATTATCTCCCCACTCCTCACCCGTCTCTCCCCACTCCTCACCCGTCTCTCCCCAATCCTCACCCGTCTCCCCAATCCTCACCCCGTCCCCACCACCTCACCCGTCTCTCCCCAATCCTCACCCGTCTCCCCACTCCTCACCGTCCCTCCCCGATCCTCACCCGTCTCTCCCTAATCCTCACCTGTCTCTCCCCAATCCTCACCCGTCTCCCACCTCACTCTCTCTCCCCAATCCTCACCATCTCTCCCCAATCCTCACCCGTCTCCCCAATCCTCACCCGTCTCCCCAATCCTCACCCGTCTCTCCCCAATCCTCACCCGTCCTCCCCAATCCTCACCCGTCTCCCCCAATCCTCACCCGTTCCTCCCCCCACCCGTCTCTCCCCAATCCTCACCCGTCTGCCCACCTCACCCGTCTCTCCCCAATCCTCACCCGTCCCCTCCCCAATCCTCATCCGTCTCTCCCCAATCCTCATCCGTCTCTCCCCTCCTCACCCATCTCTCCCCAATCCCCACCCGTCTCCCAATCCTCACCCTGCTCTCCCCAATCCTCACCTGCCCCCACTCCTCACCCGTCTCTCCCCAATCCTCATCCGTCTCTCCCCACTCCTCACCCATCTCCCAATCCTCACCCGTCTCCCCAATCCTCACCCGTCTCTCCCCAATCCTCACCCGTCTCCCCACTCCTCACCCGTCTCTCCCCAATCTTCACCCGTCTCCCCACTCCTCACCCGTCTCTCCCCAATCCTCACCCGTCTCCCCAATCCTCACCCGTCTCTCCCCACCTCATCCGTCTCTCCCCAATCCTCACACCTGCCCCCACTCCTCACCCGTCTCTCCCCAATCCTCACCTCGTCTCTCCCAATCCTCACCCTCCTCTCCTCCCTCATAGGTCTTACAACACCTTAAATACAGGTCATAAACTTACCTCTTTTATAGGACAGATATTGTATACATTTTCGTCTTGTTTTATCCAGGTTGTATTAAAGTAACCTTAACTTAAATACGGATCACTTACTAGTTTTATACCATAGAGGATAATTACAGGTATGTGGGAGTATACCTTGACATGCCATCACAATGACTCGTAAACTTATTCCCTTCCATTCTCCCCTACTCCCCTCTCCCCTCCTCCTCTCCCTCCTCTTTCCCCCCACTCCCTCCTCTTCCCCCACTCCCCTCCACCTGACTATATATGCTAACAGAGCCGCCGCTATAGAATGGTTATCAAATGAATATCCACATGTAGTATCACAGTCAGCCGGTATACACAGCTCTCACAGTTAATTAATAAAATCAACTTAATGGGATGGTTAATAGTTATAATTACACACTGATATAATTGTGAGGACACCCACCAAACTGATCATTAATGCTCTAACGTAATTATGCTGTTTAAAGGAGCAAGGGAAATAAAAATAATCAAGCTTGTTACCTTTACCTGTGATTAATATTTATACATGTTGATATTCGTCTCTTTGTGGTGGAGAAAGGTAATTGGTCTGAGGTAAATAGGTTAACTGGTCTCGGCTATTGGGTAGAGATAAATGGTCTAAGCTAAATAGGTAATTGGTCTCAGCTAAATGGGTAAAATGCCCTCGTCTCATGTTTTTAAAGGTAATGGTATGAGATAAATAGGAACAGTAAATGGCTTCAGATAATTGAATGGGGTAAATGGTCTAAGCTAAATGGTTACAGCTAATTGACCTCAGTTAATGGATAATGATAATTGGCTTTAACTAATGGCATGCGGATGATTAGGGAAAAAGTTAATGGTGATGGTAATTTGTAAGGTAATAGACTCGAGGTGTTGTTGAGCGCCAGTGGAGGCAGAAAGGTTGGCGAAGGTGGAAGAGAACGCCAGGTGTTGTGGGGTTTTGTTTGTCCTCCTCCTCCTCCTCCTCCTCCTCCTCCTCCTCCTCTCCCATCACCTACTCCAGCACCATCATTTGAATCACCATCATCATCATCCCCACCATCATCACCACCACCATCTTCCACAACCACCACCATCCCCACCATCACCACTACTATCCTCCACCACCACCACCACTACCATCCTCTCCTCCACCATCACCACTACTATCCTCTCCACCACCACACCACACCTCTCTCCTCCATCACCCTACTATCTCCACCACCACCACCACCACTCCTCTCCATCACCACTACTATCCTCCACCACCACCATCACCACTACTATCCTCTCACCACCACCACCACCACCACTACCATCCTCCCACCACCACCACTACCATCCTCCACCACCATCACCACTACCATCCTCCCCCACCACCACACCACCACTACCATCCCTCTCCACCATCACACCACTACTATCCTCTCCCCCCACCACTACCATCCTCCACCATCACCACTACTATCCTCCTCACCACCACCACCACTACCACTCTCCTCTCCTCCACCATCACCACTACCATCCTCTCCTCCACCATCACCACTACTATCCCTCCACCACCACCATCACCACTACTATCCTCTCCCCACCATCACCCTTCCTCCCACCACTACCATCCCCACTCCACCATCACCACTACTATCCTCCCCACCACCACCACCACCACTACCACACCATCCTCTCCTCCACCACCACCACTACCATCCTCCTCCACCATCACCACTACTATCCTCCCCACCACCACCACTACCACTACCATCCTCTCCTCCACCATCACCACTACTATCCTCCCCACCACCACCACCACTACCACTACCATCCTCTCCTCCACCATCACCACTACTATCCTCCACCACCACCACCACCACCTACCATCCTCTCCTCCACCATCACCACTACCATCCTTCCACCACCACCACCACCACTACCATCCTCCCACCATCACCACTACTATCCTCCCCACCACCACCACCACACCACTACCATCCTCTCCTCCACCATCACCACTACTATCCTCCACCCACCACCACTACCATCCTCTCCACCACCACCACTACTATCCTCCCCACCACCACCACCACCACTATCATCCCTCCTCCACCATCACCACTACCATCCTCCCCACCACACCACCACTACCATCCCTCCTCCACCATCACCACTACTATCCTCCCCACCACCACCACCACCACCACTACCACTACCACTACCATCCCTCCACCACCACTACTATCCTCTCCACCACCACCACTACCATCCTCTCCTCCACCATCACCACTACTATCCCTCCACCATCACCACTACTACATCCTCTCCACCACCACCACCACCACTACCACTACCATCCTCTCCTCCACCATCCCACTACTATCCTCACCACCATCACCACTACTATCCTCTCCCACCACCACCACTACCATCCTCTCCTCCACCATCACCACTACTATCCTCACCACCATCACCACTACTATCCTCCACCACCACCATCACCACTACTATCCTCTCCACCACCACCACCACCACTACCACTACCATCTTCTCCTCCACCATCACCACTACTATCCTCCCCACCACCACCACCACCACTACCATCCTCCACCACCACCACTACCACTACCATCCTCTCCTCCACCATCACCACTACTATCCTCCCCACCACCACCATCACCACTACTATCGTCTCCACCACCACCACCATCACCACTACCGTCCTCCCCACCACCACCACCACCACCACAGTAAAAAAGTTTGTCATATTTTCTCCTTTATTTAATTGAGTAATCATTGCAAATTATAATTGAGGTCTGTATCACTGACACCATCACCACCACGTCTGTCTGTCTGTCTGTCAGTCGGGCCATTGTGAAAGGTCATAGGAGGAAAAAACAGATCTGATATGGAATGTTTTAGTTGTATACTGTCGGCCTGTAGTGTGTGTGGGGGTAGGCTGCTGAAATGGAGGAAGGAGAGAGAGAGAGAGAGCAAACAAGGAAAGAGTAGAAAAGGAGTGAGAGAAATTACGTTATTTGGGAAAGAAAATAAAAGTTTTTCATTTACAAACAAGTACACAGGTTTTATATATGTCTAAATTTCCTCCGTGCCCCCACCCCCGGGAGTTGGCAGACGTGCCCTGTCAAACAGCTGACTTAATGTAGAAAGCCAGGGAAGGTCACAGGAGGTCAGGTGATGTATAGTTGCTTGATCGGTGAGTTAATGAGTGTACTCCCCTTGAGCCTGGCCGCTACATCGTCACTTGCCCTATGACCTCCTCCCACAGGTCCCCCGTCGTTACCAACACCTCGTCCCTCCCTGACCAAATATCGCTCCTCCTAGAGACAGACCTGGCACTTGACCAGCTCATTCTATCTCTATGTGTAACTTACTGACAAAACCCATGGCCCTTCAGGCACTTACGTCTTTGCATGAGTCGAGAAGGCAAGTATGAACTCTGCATGCTTCCCTGTTGGGTATTGGGCGCTGTAAACGCTTTTGCGCTTCGCCTTGCACAGGATGCCAGGAGGTGCTCAATAAACTAGTTCTCTCATGGGGCAAAATCTAAGTTTAAGAGAACTTGCATGTTGTTTTGGTCGCTTACTACAATATAAACACACCACCAATGAGGACGCGGCTGCTCCTTTTATAGCCCCACAAACAATCACACACACACTCTTGTTGGTCCTGTACACCCACACACACATACACACACACACTTATAAAAAATACACCTCCTAATTTGTATAAAATATCATACTATAGAATTATATATACGTTATATATTATGTAAATACCAATATATATTATATAAATACATTAAGTTAAATATCTAAACGTGTAAAGAAATTATATAAATATATAATGAATACTCTTGTCTTGTATAATGTAAACTGTATTATTAATTTGTATTTGGCTTTGAGTACTGTATTTCATCTCGTCCTGTAATTACTGTATTGTGGTTATTCTTTTTTTTTTTACTTTTAATTGGATTATACTTAGTTGTGATTGTCCCGAATTATATCACTTTATAACTCTGAAGGATTATTCTGACTTGTAACTAAATTTTTGTACATTAGTTTACAATCCTAAATAGATACATGAGTTTACACTAATTTACAACCTTCAGTGAGTACAGTTTACACCAATTTACAACCTTCAGATGAGTACAATAGTTTACAAGACTCGGTAGTGGCAGAGTGGATACAGAACAGTTTGCTCACTTACCTGTCCTTTGATTTAAGTTCCTGTGTTGCTAATGGGATTTTTTCTCTCTCTCCCCTCAGGTGAGCTCAGGTGTTAGCTGGCAGTGATATGTCGAGTATACGTGGGGGATTAATTCGTGAGTATATCTTACATTTATTACGTTGAGTATATCAGGTAATTGTTTCGTGAGTATACCTGGTGATTAAGACGTGAGTATACCTGTCAGTCTGTGTGTAGTTATACCTGAGTATACCTGTACGTGGTTATACCTAGGTAGTTATGTCTGTTAGCTTACGTCCGAGTATACCTTGTAGCCTGAACGTGAGTATATCTGACAGACTGTTACGTGGATATACCTCAACGATAACAACCATCAGGGGCGGATCCAGGAATATAAGGGGTGAAGTTGTGGGTGGTGGACCTGGACGAGCACATGACATTTTGAGGCCATGTGGTCTTGATGTTAGGGGATATTCTGAGGTTGATAGTAATTACTTTTTACGATACAAAAACGCCTGAATACTATACTGCATTAAAGAAAAGTATTAGAATTTGGGGAAGAAAATAGGGGTCCAGCCTCCAAGACCCCCCCTCCTCTGGATCCGCTCCTGACCATGACCCATCGCCAGGGTCTTGGTTGAGGTCACCCAATTCGGAAAGGTTTTGGTTAGGTGTAAGATGTAAGAACGCGCCTAACTGTCTGAACTGTCGTCTAACTGGTTGAAGTGTCACCTAACTGCCTGAACGGTCATATTACTGGTGGAACTGTCACCTAACTGGCTGAATTGTCACCTAACTGGTTGAATTGTCACCTAACTGGTTGAATTGTCACCTAACTGGTTGAACTGTCACCTAACTGGTTGAACTGTCACCTAACTGGTTGAATTGTCACCTAACTGGTTGAATTGTCACCTAACTGGTTGAATTGTCACCTAACTGGTTGAACTGTCACCTAACTGGTTGAACTGTTACCTTACTGGTTGAATTGTATTTTACGGCACAAGACTAACGTCCAGTTTGGCCCCGGAAGTACACTGAGACTTTGACCTTAGCACCAGGTAAAGGTCAGAGGTCATCTGCTAAGATTCTTTGTCCACTGGTATTTTGTCAGTTGGAATTTTGTCCATTGGAATTTTGTCTGATGGGGTTTTGTCCGTTGGGATTGTGTCTGATGGATGTTCTCCGTTGGGATTTTGGTCAGTGGGATTTTGTCCAACCAGCAATCGAGAGACGTTGTTTATAGTGAAAGTTTAGATTATTTCCCTGGGTATTGTGGTGAAGATATATGTGTGTGTGTGTGTGTGTGTGTGTGTGTGTGTGTGTGTGTGTGTGTGTGTGTGTGTGTGTGTGTGTGTGTGTGTGTGTGTGTGTGTGTGTGTGTGTGTGTGTGTGTGTGTGTGTGTGTGTGTGTGTGTGTGTGTGTGTGTGTGTGTGTGTGTGTGTGTGTGTTGTGTGCGTGTGTGTGTGTAGGGGTTAACCATTCTTTAATCAAAGATGATCTTTATTGAACTGTTCATCTACTATTGCTTCTCGTTTCTTCCTTTTACTTATCCTCCCTTTCTTCTGTTTCTCTCTGTATTGGACTTTATTTCATTTTCTTCATCTTTATTTGTTTACGGCACATCTTCACCTCTTCCCTCTTCTCACCTCTTGGCTTCTCTCCTCTTGTCACCTCTCCTCTCTCTCTCTCTCTCTCTCTTCAATTCATTGAATTTCTGTTTCTTTATTTTCATTGTGTGTTGTTTTCTTTCATTTCCTCAACCTGTTATTGTTTTTTATTACCTCATTTTACTGTTTCCATTATTATTGTGTTTTCTTTTCTTATTTCTTCTCTTTCTTTTTCTGCCTTATACTCTTCTCGTCTTCTACATCATTTTGTTTCTTAGTTGTCTCTCTCTCTCTCTCATTATAAGTTTTTTTCTTTTCTTTTCGTCTTTCTTTTCTTTCATTATCTACCTCCTCTTCCTTTTCATTTTCCTCCTCCTCCTGCTCTTTCTCTTCTTCTTCCTCTTCATTATGTCTTCTGGTATTTCTTTCATTTTTTTCCTCTCCTTCCTATATTTTTCCTCCACGTTTCTCTTATTTTTTTATTTATTTTTTAGTTTCTTTGTTATTTTATATTTATCAATTTTACCTTTATTTTTTAGTGCATTAATTATTGTTATTTTCTATATCTATTTCTTCTTTATCTTTCTTATAGTCGTACCATCACCACCTTCGTCATCCATTATCTACCATCATCATCCATCCATCATCATCCATCCATCATCATCCACCCATCACCACACTTCCCCTTACTACTACTACTACTACATTTTAAACGTGGTTTCCATCCTCACCTAATGGCCACACCTTTGCTACTACTACTACAACTATTACTACTACTACCCCTACCATTACCACCATTACTACTGCTACCACTACCATTATCACCACTATTACTGCCACCACCACTTTGACCGGGTACTAATACACTAGCCGCTGTAAGTGACAAGATTAAAAAAGGAAAAATTAATCACTGTCTCCCCCTCCACCCCCTCTCCCTCCCTTTCTCTCCATCCCTCGAGGTCTCACATCTTCCTCTTTCCTCTTCCATTTATCTCTCCCGTTTCTCTTCCTTCTCTCCGAAGTGTCTATTCCACTTCTCTCTCCCCCTGCCCATTCCCACCTCCCTCTTCCACTTCCCTCTCCCACCACCCACTCCACGTCCTCCACCTCCACTTACCTTTTCCACCCCTCTTCCAACTCGCACATCTTACTTACTCTTCCACTTACCTCTTCCACCTCTTCCACTTCCCTCTCCCACCTTCTGCATGTCATGGTTTAGGCTCCAATTACAGGGGATTAGCGTGGTAAGCTGTAGTAAGCTTCAGCAAGGCTCCCCACCTCGCCGTCTCCAGCTCACAGTCGTGGTTGACGTGTGTGTGTGTGTGTGTGTGTGTGTGTGTGTGTGTGTGTGTGTGTGTGTGTGTGTGTGTGTGTGTGTGTGTGTGTGTGTGTGTGTGTGTGTGTGTGTGTGTGTTTACCGCCTCTACGACCATTGCAAACTTTTTTGCTGCTACCTCAAAAGGTTTCCTGGAAAGAGAGAGAGAGAGAGAGAGAGAGAGAGAGAGAGAGAGAGATCCCGTGGGCCAATTCAGGCTGAGTGTTGGGTCTCAGCTGTTGTTGTTCAAGCACAGATGCCGAGAGGATTATTATGTGAACCAGGGGAAATGCCTGGATGTAGGGAAATACTGTTGAATGTAGGGACAAACTGCTGGGTGTAGGAATAAACTGTTGAGTGTATGGAAAACTCCTGGGTGTAGGGAGACAATTGACTGGATGTAGGGAGATAAATGAGAAGTAGATGAATGAAGGAAGAAAATAATGATGAGGTTCGACTAACAGGGATGATATGTGTTGTGGATGGAGGTTAAAGACAAGGGGGGTTGATTTTATTTGGTTACTTTGACACACTCGATCAGAAAGTAATAGTCGACAAGAGAGAGAGAGAGAGAGAGAGAGAGAGAGAGAGAGAGAGAGAGAGAGAGAGAGAGAGAGAGAGAGAGATGAATCCTGTACAATGGAAGGGAGATATGGAAAAGTGAGGAGTACTGGGGTTAATGAGTAATTCTACCTTAGATTGTATTTTATATGATAGAGATTCGTTGAACTAGAGTGCCACTTAACGTATAAGAGCTCTAGGGTGAGATGTTGTGGTCGAGCCGAAAAGAATTATGTCCACTTAGCCCAGTTCTTGTTTGTAGTGCTGGGAGTGTGGTGTAAGAGACTGTTTGTGAGGAGTTTGTGCCTCTATTGTGTTAAAGATTCAAGACCTGTGTTCTAGGCGGTGCTACTGAGAGACCTCGACAGGGGGTAGGATGGGCATTAGAGTCCTATTTTAATCTTCTGTGTAGGAGTGTACACTGCTGGAAGGAATAATGATTAGGCAATTATTAATGTGGAGTCAGAAGATGGTAGGAACAAGAACTGCGCCTTAAGGGTAGGTTAGGTTAGGTTAATAGTGATTTTGACAGTGAAATAGTCAGAAGGCGAATCATCCATTACTGTAGCAGAGGTGGTCTTTGGAGAGTAGGGAGGAGACCCAGGAGATTAAAAACAAAGCAAAACAGGGAGACCAAAAAGAGGGAAATTTGGCAAGGAGACCATGATCCCAAACCTTGTCAAAACCTTCTGAAATAATAAAAGCAAATGGACTAGATTGACCAAACTTGCCATGAACAAGTCAAGGTTTTGTATCAGGAGAGGAAGCAGGTCTAAAACGGAAACCATATTGGGTGTAAGAAGTTCGAGTAGTTATCTGTTTACGACTGAGATCATAGAGGTGGCTGAGGTGTGAAATGCTGGGACGATAGCTGATGGAGGAGGAGGAGGAAGAAGAATCATTATTTTTGGGGGGGTATGGCTTGAATATTTATTAATTTCAGAGATGAGGGAACAATATTGTGAGAGTTTGAAGAGTTTAAAAGAGTGGACAGGATCAAGGAAGCTTAGGTGTAATATATTTTTTTTTGGTTAAGGACGACGAGGTTTAGGATACCATATATAATAACCAAGAGTTTAGTTCGTGTCTAAACTGGAAACTAACAGAACTTGGTGGAGTTGATACTGACTGTGTTACCAAGATCAGAGAGTGTGAACTTTTGAGGAAACAAGGTGAGGTCTGTGATGGATGAGAGGCAGGCATAATTGGGTCAGAAGAAATTTTTATACTGTAGAAGGATTTAAAAGGATTTGGATCACGTAAAGATTAGACAACCCGAGATGATTATGTTAGGTTAGCGTTAGCATTAGGGTGAAATATTCCATGGTGGCAGATCTTCGCAACTAGAGGGATTTGCCATTTAGTGTAATTAAGAGTGAAAGGATTATATTTTAGATTAGGGGGAAACTTTCTTGCGTGTGGGAGAGGAGGAGGAGGGGGGGTGGGTGGGAAGGGCTTTGCTGATTGTGTGTTTAGCATGCATGGTTCCAGGGTTGTAATGTGTGGGTTGTAAGTGTCTTGGTTTTGGTTTTGACAGGAAGATGGAGTGCCGACTGGACAGGTGAGTATTGACAGGAAGGTGGAGTTCTCATTGGACAGGTGAGTATTGACAGCAAGGTGGAGTTCTCATTGGACAGGTGAGTATTGACAGGATGGTGGATATCTCATTGGACAGGTGAGTATTGACAGGAAGGTGGATATCTCATTGGGAAGGTGAGTATTGACAGGAAGGTGGAGTTCTCATTGGACAGGTGAGTATTGACAGGAAGTTGGATATCTCATTGGGAAGGTGATTATTGACAGGAAGTTGGATATCTCATTGGACAGGTGAGTATTGACAGGAAGGTGGAGTTCTCATTGGACAGGTGAGTATTGACAGCAAGGTGGAGTTCTCATTGGACAGGTGAGTATTGACAGGAAGGTGGATATCTCATTGGACAGGTGAGTATTGACAGGAAAGTGGAATTCTCATTGGACAGGTGAGTATTGACAGGAAGATGGATTACCGACTAGACAGTTGAGTGACAGAAAGGGGTAATTTGATTGGATGAGAGTAACTGGTATATTGGCAGGTAAGGAAAGAGAGAATGTAGTAACAGTTAACTGGGACTAACAGGTTAACAGGTACAGAGTGCTAAGTGGTGACAGTTAGAAAGGGGACCTGAGAATATGACAGGTGAGAAGTGGAATATCGTAACTGGCTGAAGTATTACTGACTGGTGAGGGTAATGGGTGTTAGCGTGACTGAATGATAAGATCTGACAGTCAAGTTTACAGTCTGCCACACCACAGGTCCCATTTTGTTCATAACCTTTCTATTGCTTATGCATAAAAGATACGTAACCTTTATTGGGTAGGGGTCCAGGTGTAGCTGAGACAGGTACTACCCTGGCAGTGTCACCTGGGTATAGCACTGACAAGTTCTACCCCCGGATGTGCCACCTGTGATGTGGTTGAGTGACAGTGCCACTAGCAGGAAATGGCTGGGCAAGTTGCGTCGGGAGTTACCTTCAATCGTGTCAGTGTGTGTGTGTGGCGGGGTTCTAGTAGACGCCAGACATGCTGAAGGCCCATACTGGTCTGATGAAAGAGAGCATGCCGTGTGCCTACCTCCCATGATCCCCCTCTCCTCACCTGTACACTAACCACGACCCCCTGTTTACAAATTATACCCCGAGGCATCCGACTGGTAAACACGAGGTGATACTCGAGACCTTGGTTGTGCTAATCTCGTATTATATAAAACATACAAAGATTTTCACATTTAATTAAAGTGTCATATAGATTTTTTTTTTCTTCTGTGTTATGTATATGAGTTGGTATATGGAATTTGTATTTTGTATTATGTGAAAGTACTGTATATAATAAATGATTTTGTAAACCTGTATGTCATATTACTGTGTGGGTGAGAGCAGAAATCATTGATATACACCAGACCGTCACTAACGACGTATATACAAAAAATGTTATACCCTCATTTATTAAATTTTTTTTTAGGCAAGATGACGTGAAATTATTGGTACATAAGAGACCGTAAGCCAAGATCGTAGTTCAATATTGACACGTTAGACGCAGCTTAAGATCCAGTGAGGAGGGAGGCACACACACACACACACCACCAGGCCACCGTGTTTACCTTGCCATGATACACACAGCATAATTAGGTTTGTTGGAGTGGTATATTTTTGGAGGGGATGCAGGGTATGTTTACAGAGGAAGGGTTGGGGTTGTTAGGGTATGTTTTGGAGGAGGGTTGTTGGGTATGTGTTTGGAGGGGGTTGTTGGGGTATGTGTTTTGGAGGGGGTTGTTAAGTGTGTTTTGGAGGGGAGGGTTGTTGGGTATGTGTTTTGGAGGGAGGGTTGTTGGGTATGTGTTTTGGAGGAGGGTTGTTGGGGTATGTTTTGGAGGGTTGGGGAAGTAGGGGGAATATTTTTGGAGAGGGGGGTTGTTGGGAGAGTATATATTTGTATTAGGGGCTTTGAGGATAGTATGCTTTGGAGGAGTGGTGTTCTTGGAGGTGATATAATGTTGTTTATTTTACGGTGGGGGAGGGGGGTTATTGGAGAGGGGAAGGATTGCTGACGAATGGGTGGTATATTTTGAGATTGTTGCGGAATGGTATATTTTTGAGGATATTAATTTAATATAGGATAGTATACTTTTTGGAGGCTTGGATTAAGAGGGGGGGGGTAATATTTAAGGAGACTTGGAATAATTTTGGAGGAGTTTCTCTTGAATCACTAAGTTGGTATAGTGTTAAGTTTATTTTTAAGGCAGTCGAGTATATTCTAGAAGTTGTTTAGGCATCTGAATAAAGTTCGTATATTAATGGGCATTTTAAAAGCATTTAGTTAAGTTTGTTTTAGGTGATTTTAAAGGAATTACATATTTAAAATGATTTTAAAATTTAATCTAGTATATTTAAGGAAGTTCCAATAATACTCAAATGTATTTAAAGTGGGTTTAAAATCCTTAAGGTTTACCTAAAAAAGTTCTATTAATCAGTCAGGTTTATTTAAGGATTTTTTTTAAAGTAACCTAATCTATTTTATGACTTTCTTTGATACATCCAAATTAAGTTTTTATATTTCAGGATTTTTTTATATATTTATTTTATGTTTTGGGGAGTTAAGTTGTGATATATTTTGGATTTTTTTTGGAGGGGGGGCAGGGGCGGGGGGGAGGCAAGGCGGGGCAGGGCAGGGGCGGGGCGGGTTGGTGAATGGAAGCCTAGTGAATGCTGAGGGTATTTAATAGACCCGGGAGTGACTGGTGACGGGAGTCGTGTCAATAGTCAATTAAGCTTTTGGAGTGGTGATGGTACAAGCAGCGTATCTTCCTTCCTTCCTTCTTTCCTTCCTTCTTTCCTTCCTTCCTTCTTTCTTTCCTCCCTCCTCCGTTTCCTGTGCTTTAACCTCCATGGTCGTTACGCCGTTGTGACCAGATAATGACCTTGTTTGCCCCTGGTACGGTAATTATCCTTGAATGCTTTGATGGTCCTTTGTCCACACCCAACCCACACCAGTACACCCAACCCACACCAGTACACCCAACCCACACCAGTACACCCAACCCACACCAGTACACCCAACCTACAGCGTATATAAACGATTGGGAAAGGTTCATCAGTCAATTAGTAAGACATGATGTTATATGGATTAACTCAGTGTTACGTTATGATGCGGTGGTATGATGGCGTTGTCAAAATTGGCGTTGTTAAAATTGGCGTTGTTAAAATTGGCGTTGTTAAAATTGACGTTGTTAAAATTAGCGTTGTTAAAGTTGGCGTTGTTAAAATTGGCGTTGTTAAAATTGACGTTGAATTGTCTTTTATTTCACTCGAGTTGCCAATTAGTTGTAAGTATTGTTTTCGTTTTTAGTATAGCGTTGAGGAGACTCAGTTCAATGTACTATAATTTACTAACTCAGGTTTGTGTGTGTGAGAGAGAGAGAGAGAGAGAGAGAGAGAGAGAGAGAGAGAGAGAGAGCAGCAGCAAGGTACGTCAACAGAACGGGAGATAATTAACCTGGATTACATTAATAACAGCAATAACTGTCGTGGTCGTAGGTGAGGTGTTGTCCCCGGCCTGGAGGTGACTGACGGCCGACCAGGTGTTAGTGGTGGTAGAGGGAGTGTAGGTCAGGCTTTCATTACCTTGATGAACCTACGTACTGCAGAGAGAGAGAGAGAGAGAGAGAGAGAGCCGTATCATATGAAAAAAAATTACAAGACAGACGTACATTGGGTCACTCGGTTCAATAACCCCTTGAGTACAATTACTTTTTATCCATTTGAGTACAACGATAACCTTATCCTTGAGTACAACGATATTGTTTTACAAGACAATTAAGTCATTGTATTCAAGGGGTTAAGTCATCGTACTCAGGGGGTTAAATCATCGTACTCAGAGGTTAAGTCATCGTACTTAGGGGGGTTAAATTAACATACTCAAGAGGAATGTCATCGTACTGAAAGGCTTAAGCCAAACTCGGAAAGTATCCCTCATCAACGATAAACATCTATTAGTCAGGTCAGGGAAGGTCTACTAGCCCTCATTAGCTGGACTCAACGCTGGTAACAAAATCTCTTCACTTGGTTGGCTGCTCTCACTACCAGCCGGACTCGTGTTATTGTTGAATTTTAATATCCAAACGACAGGTATTTGGTTCGCGGATAATGATGATGACGATGCCTCATAAACCGAAATGTTTTGCCAGTCAAATTTGGTGTTTGTCCATTTTAAAGGGAATGATGAGTTTCAATTTCGCGGACTTGGTATACAGCCACTGAGCCCCCCGTCGTGTTTATCCTCGTTGTTTGGATACTTGCCGCTAGAGGGCCGGTTTGTTTATATTCGTACTTTTGGGACTAGACGCTAGAGGGCCGGTTTGTTTATATTCGTACTTTTGGAATTTGTCACTAGAGGGCCAGTTTGTTTATGCTCATACTTTAGATATTTACCGCTTGAGGTCCAGTTTGCTTATGCTCATACTTTAGATACTTACCGCTTGAGGGCCAGTTTTTGCTCATACTTGGGATACTTACCGCTAGAGGGCCAGTTTATGCTCATACTTTAGATACTTACCACTTGAGGGCCAGTTTATGCTTATACTTTAGATACTTACCGCTTGAGGGCCAGTTTTTGCTCATACTTGGGATACTTACCGCTAGAGGGCCAGTTTATGCTCATACTCGGATACTTACCGCTAGAGGGCCAGTTTGTGTAGGACCCTGACCACTAGGAACCATATATTTAGACGAGGTACTGTACCCAAATTATTGAGAGAACAAAATACGTAGCTATAAAAACTTGCACGTGGATTTCAGAGTTTATCTAAACATTTAAAACTGTATCAACGACCTTGTAAAACCAGGTTAAACATTTTGTAACATGGCAGGGATTGGTAGACGTAAAGTGGCGGTAAATGAGAAAGGTTAATGTGAGTGATATGTTGATTAGCAGGTGTTCGATTAGGTTAGGTTAGGTTAGGTTACTTGGTTCAGAATGTAAACACAAGCGTTCCTCCCATGAGTTAATCTAATCAATGTGTTCAGTTCACTAGCCTTCACCTTCCTGCTGATACTCTACATATCACTCTGCCTCTTGTGTGTGTAAATACCTACCACCACCACTACTACTACTACTACTACTACTACTACTACTACTACTACCACCACAACCACCACTATAACCACAATCACCACTATAACCACCACCATAACCACCACCACAACCATAACCACCACCATCACCACCACCACCATCATAACCACCACCACCCATATCCACCACCACCATTAGTCGTCACATACAGTACAGCCATACAAGGTGAGGTTACAGGTGTTCCAGGTAAGTATTTTATCTCCCATACTTATTTTTTTCTTGTCATCTTTAAGGTTCTGTTTCTTAGATGATTTTACGTAGTTTTTTTTTTCCTCATTATTTAGGATGTAAGGATATACCTAACTGATTGACTTTTAACCCTTTGATGACGATGGTTTAACCCCTTGAAGAGGTTTTGACCCTTTGATGACGATGGTTTAACCCCTTGAAGATATTTTGACCCTTTGATGACTATGGTTTAAGATCTTGAGAACGGTGGTTTAACCCTATTGAGGAGGATGGTTTAACCCTTTGAAGACGATGGATTAACCAATTGCTGATTACAGCTTAACCCTTTGAGAACAATGAATTAACCCCCTGAAGACGATTGTTTAACCATTTGAAGACTGTGGTTTACCCCAAAAGAAATAACTAAATAACTTAAACTAAATCACAAAGTTGTCGTCAGCATTACACTCATACTACCATCCCTAACTAACTTCCTCCACTTAACACCAGATAAACATTCAGACATATATGATATACAGAATATTTGAACGTTTAGTGTAAGACAATTGGTGAGTTACATACTTATAGTCATCTTTAATTACGATTAATACAAACTTAAAGAACTTTTTGATCATTGGGACACAGGTTAGATGTGCACAAAGTCTTGGAAGCATTGGGATGCAGATGTCTTACAAAATCCTGGAACCATTTGGACTCAGGTTACATGTCTTACAAAGTCCTGGAACCATTGGGACATAACCTAGATGTCTACAAAATCCTGGAAGCAGTAACTAAACTTCCCTCTGGTATATATACAACCACTAAGTTCATAAAGCTGACGGAAACTCTCATATAAGTCCCTTTTACAGTCTATACATCCTCAGTGGAGCAAAGGTCTGCCGCCATATTAGTGCAGCAGGTCGGTCCTCTCAACTGTAAACTCTGTGTCTGTTTCTGGATCTTCTCTTTGTCTTTATGTTGGTGGCCTCTGAAACATGCCTCCTGATTGGTTGGTTTCATCGTGTGGTCTTCGCTTCTTGCCTCCTGATTGGCTAACTTCTCCTTATGGTTTCTGAAACGTGCCTTCTCATTGGCTAACTTCTCCTTGTGGTCTCTGAAACATGCCTCCTGATAGGCTGACTTCACCGCGAGTCAGGTAGCAGCTCTGTGTACCTTGGTGTATCCCTCACGTCTACAGCTTGTTGGATAATCATTAACTCATAACGTAGCCCCAAAAAGTACAAAAACAGAGTAACAAAAGTATAGGAAATGTCTATAAAAAGTCGGTTTCAATAAAGTCGAATGTTGTCAATGTTCCTGACGTTAGATATTGTGGCCGTAGACAGAATGATAAAAGAAAATATGAAAAAATATAGAAAATACATTTCAATAAAGTCAGATGGCAGCAATAACAGCGGTGTGTGTGTGTGTGTGTGTGTGTGTGTGTGTGTGTGTGTGTGTGTGTGTGTTGAAGCCGAGTGTTTACTACATCAGGTCAGGAACTCAAACCACTGCTGGTATGAAAGGGAGGGTCTTGGTACCTGGGGGGGACTCTACCACCCCTTCACATCAGCCCAGGTATGAATGAAGCTCTGGTTGGTGCGGGAAGGTTTAGAGAGAAAGCCCTTGAGTCATCCTGTACTCCCCACTTCACCTTTACCTCCTGGCCACAGTGAGGTGAGTCATCTCTTGCTGCCCGCTAAAGAGCTAAAGAAACGGAGGTCATTGATGCGTCGTCTGAGAGCTGCGTTGTTTTGTTTGTGTGGACTGTACATGGAGAGAGAGAGAGAGAGAGAGAGAGAGAGAGAGAGAGAGAGAGAGACCTATGGATGACTGAAGAAATGAATAGATAGATAGATAGATATATCGATTGGTGGAACTAAAGTCGTGTATCCTGCGGACCACATATTGAGGCGTCCCAGTTTTTCCTGGTGCAATTCCCCGTGATTGAGATTTATTGCGAACTACGAGTTAGGATGACCAGGTTTTATTGCCAGGTGGGGGCCAGACCAGGTCATGTTGGGGTCAGGTAAGGACTAGCAGAGGTCAGGCTAAGGACCAGGTAAGGTCAGTAGAAGATAACGACGAGGCTATATCAGGTTTAAGGGTTAAGTGAGGTCAACTAGAGCCAGATGGAGTCAGGAGATGCCATCAGGTAGAGGTTTCAGACGCCAGGTGGTGATGTAAGTGATAGCACGAGGCGACAGGTGGTTACAGTAGGTATCAGCTGGTTACAAAAAGGGGCCAGGTGGATGCATGAGGTGACAGGTGGTTACAGAAAGGGGCCAGGTGGATGCAACAGGTGACAGGTGGTTACAAAAAGGGGACCAGGTGGATGCAGGAGGTGACAGGTGGTTACAGAAAGGGGCCAGGTGGTTACATAAGGTGGCAGATGGTTATAGACCGTGGTGTTTGGAGTTACCAGGTGGTGTCAGGAGGTGCCAGGTGGTGTTAGGACGTACCAGGTGGTGTCAGGAGATGCCAGGTGGGTACAGGTGGTGTTAAGATTGTCCAGGTGGTATCAGGAGGAGCCAGGTGTTGCGAAAGTGGCACTCACACTAATGAAAGGCTGTGACGTAGGGTCAGGCTCGGCGGGTCAGGCAAAGTGAAAGGGCCGAGGAATTATTTGACCGGGCGCGGGGCAGCCTGGCGAGAGGGAAGGGCAGTAGATGAGAGAGAGGGGGCAGGTGAGAGGGAAGAGGAGCAGGTGAGAGGAAGAAAGGTGAGAAGGAAGAGGGTTAGGTGAAAGGGGAACGAATAGATGAGAGAGAGGGGGCTGGTGAGAGGGAAGAGGAGCAGGGAAGAGGCAACATGGGCTGGTGAGAGGGAAGAGATGTTGGGAGGGATAGAAGGGTAGGTTAGACACCTGGGCAGGTAAGAGGGATTAGTGAGAGGGGTAGGTGAGAGGAAAGAGAGACAGGTGAGGGAACAGCTAAATGTTTATCCTGGAGTGAGTAAGAGACCTAGACCATCATCCTGGGATTTAATGGTTTCCTAAACTTTCTATCTGCATCCTCCCATCTCCCCATCCCTCCTCCCACCTCCCCATCCCTCCTCCTACCCCCCATCGTAGGAGCAAACGTGGCAGTAATTAATGGTGAGATATATCAGGGTGGCTCCCGAAGTTTGGCCATGTGGCAAAATAGAAGAATCCATTTACTTAATAGAATGATATAATCCTGGCCGGCCAGACCTTCGCCGGGATTTAAATTTGATACTCCGCCTGAGTTTTAGGGAAATTGAAATATAAAATCCCTGAACTGTGGATTTTATTGCATATAACCTTTTACACACATACATTAACAAACATGCGCTTTCGTTTAGTATGTAGTGTGTACATGTGTGCGTGTGCGCGTCATAGCTTCGGTTTGTTGCTTGTGGGGAGCACCCGAGTGAGGGATAGCCCCCCCTCCCCCTCACGGCTCCGACCAATACCGGGGCGGTGTTATCAGAATTAGATTATCATAAGTTTGTCACTATACTAGCGAGGCTGGCGAGCCAATATTACCCTAGGACAGAACGCAAGCCGCTTAACCCCTTGCTGTATAGAGCGGCTTCTGCTTAACTTTAGTAGCCAGCTGCTGCTGTTCGTGGTTTGTAGATGTTTAGGCGGCTATAATCCCGGCGGTATAGCGGCTGCTGTCTGCCTTGGGATAGCTGTCTTAAGATGATTTTCTTTCTGTTTTTATGTTTTGTGAGCTGCAAATCCCCCAGCTGTGTAGCGGCTTTTTCTTAGCCATAGATTGTTGTTGCAGCGGGAGTTTCTTTTTAGTGTTTAGACGGGTACAAGTCCTGCTGTATATCAGCCTCTGCTTACCTTTGGATAGTTCCAGTTGATTATTTATCTCTCTTAACCTTCTTCCAAACAAAGCGGCGTCTACTCATCACGGACAGTTAGCTGCATTAGTTTGTGAGTGTAGGCGACCATAATCCCCGCCACTTCTGTTTTTAGCACTTTGTGGTTGTTGACCATAAGCGAGGCCGAGTTGTCAAAATGTTTGTTTACATTTTGTGTCAGCTGGCGGCGGCCATGTTGAAGGACAGGGCCAGGTGCTCTCCCCCTCCCTCCAACCTCTTTCCCCTACCCCCTCCCCAGCCCCATTACCCTAGCCCCCTCCCCTTCCCCGCACCCCTCCCCCAGCCCCCTCACCCTCGTAATTAGTGGGTGAGAGAATATGTCTAATTACGGCAATGTTTTGGTGAAATTTTGAGGTATTTCGGTAGTGTAACTCTTGCCTTATCTCTGGTAATCTGAGATCAGTCATGGTTGTTGATGGATGGTGGTGGTTGTGGTGGTAGTAGTCATAGTTACAGTCTGGTGATAGTGGTGGTGACTGATAGTGGTGGTAGTAGTAGTAGTAATTAGAGACCCGTAATAGTGATACCTGATACTGCTGATGATGATGGTATCAGTGATGGTGGTGGTAGTGGAGGTGGTGGTTAGAAAGCCTGGTAACTGACTTCTGCTCTGTGTGAGAGTGAAAGAAGTGAGATAGGTGAGGAGTAAACGCTAAGTGAGGGAGGGGAGCGAGGAAAGAAAAGGGGACAGGAAGAGGAAAGAGAAAAGGAGGTGGAGAGGGGAACAGGGAATAAGGGAGAGGAGGGGGATAAAGGAGCGGAAAGAGAAAAGAGGGGAAGAGGAGCGGATGAGGTGAGGGTAAGGTAGAGGGGGAGGGGAAGGGAGGGGAGGGGAGGGGAGGAAGGAAGACTTTGATGGCCGTAATATGAAATTGTGATATGAAATTGATAATGGGGAACGTCGCTTTCATGTCAGTCATTATAATCGCCGCTTCCATTATGAAATTGTGGCTGGAAGCTTGTGGTGACAGCGCCAGACCCGGAGTCCTGTTGGGATAGGGGAAGAGAGGGAGGGATTGTGGCCTCTAGCATGAGCAGGGTGGATGAAGGGGGAAAGGGTTGAAGGATAGGTGGGACGGGGATGATTAGAGGGATTGGGATGGATGGAGGAGAGGAAGAGGATGGTGAAGGGACGGGGATTGGGTGAAGGATGGGGGAGGATGATGAAGGATTAAGGAGAGGATATAGTGAAGGATGGTGGAGGGATGGAATATAATGTGGTGGTGCGATGAAGGATGGAGGGGATAGAAGGATACCAGACGAAAGATAAAGGATTAGAAGGAAGGATACAGGATGGAAGAGGATATGGAAAGTATGAGGTTTTGAGCAGTGAGTTAGTTGTTGTGAGGGAGAGACGTACATGCAAGGCTGAACATTGAGACGACCCTTAAGAGAGCCCGTGAACAGTGACGTGTGTGTGTGTGTGTGTGTGTGTGTGTGTGTGTGTGTGTGTGTGTGTGTGTGTGTGTGTGTGTGTGTGTGTGTGTGTGTGTGTGTGTGTGTGTGTGTGTGTGTGTGTGTGTGTGTGTGTGTGTGTGTGTGTGTGTGTGTGTGTGTGTGTGTGTGTGTGTGTGTGTGTGTGTGTGTGTGTGTGTGTGTGTGTGTGTGTGTGTGTGTGTGTGTGTGTGTGTGTGTGGTGTGTGTGTGTGTGTGTGTGTGTGTGTGTGTGTGTGTGTGTGTGTGTGTGTGTGTGTGTGTGTGTGTGTGTGTGTGTGTGTGTGTGTGTGTGTGTGTGTGTGTGTGTGTGTGTGTGTGTGTGTGTGTGTGTGTGTGTGTGTGTGTGTGTGTGTGTGTGTGTGTGTGTGTGTGTGTGTGTGTGTGTGTGTGTGTGTGTGTGTGTGTGTGTGTGTGTGTGTAGGAGGAGCAGGGGCAAGGGGGCGTCTCCTCCTCATGGGTAAAAGCGTCAGCACAGGAGACTCGCAGCGCCTCTCACCAGCTGGTATAAAACCGATATAAAGTTTGGCTGTTCTCAAAACTCATTACAAACTCTGGCGACCTCGCATAACCTGGGAGGAGGTGATGTATGGGGGGGTGTTAACAGCTACCCTGGGAGAAGGAATGGTGGTGATTGAGGTGTGAGGAGGAGGAGAAGAGCAGGTGTTAAGAGGTGATGGGAGGAGAAGAAATGAGGACGGAGGGAAATTTAACACCCATTCCCCATCTCTCTAATTCGTTTACCAGGGTGAGGAAGATGGGGGTAGAGACCAACACGGCGGGTAGAAAGTAGAAAATAAACAAGGTTACTGACAGACAGACAGACAGACAGACAGACAGATTTTCTATAGATTGTTGACGGGTACTGTCTACCTGCGAAAGATGAATATTGATGAACCGGTCTAGAGATCTCTGTATTTAATGAGAGAGAGTGTCTGGAATGGTGAAAGGGAGTGAGAGAGAAAGGGTTGTGGGAGGGAGAGAGGAGACAGGGAAGGTCTGAGCCCACCTGGTGAATAGTAAGGGGCTTGAGGGAGGTACAGTATTGGTGCTGGGACTTGTGTGTGTAGTCTGGTGTTGACTGGTGTGTGTCGTGGTAGGTACGACCCCATTCAGGGACACCTGTGGAGATGTGTTTCAGGGTCTCAGGTGTGTTGTGTCTCAGGTGTGTAGGGTCTCAGGTGTGTTGTCTCTGGTGTGTAGGGTGTGTGTGTGTGTGTGTAGTGTCTCAGGTGTGTGGTGCTTCAGGTATGTAACGCATTAGGTGTGATACGCCTCAGATGGTTAGTGATTGATGGTGTTTATTGGTCAATCACTCAAGGTGTCATACTCTTGTCTGAGGGTTGGTGACCATGGCCCTCCACTCTAAATGTTTTCGGGGTGTCTCTACTAATCCTCTTAGATTCCTCCACTGTCTCTACCTTCCCCTGACCATCTGTTAGCCTCAGTTTTTACCCATTAATCCTGCCCTTATCCTCTTATCCTCAACTATATGGGTAAGACTATCTCATTTTCCTTATTACAAGAGAATCTAGTATTACCCACGTCGATGTAACCAACCAAGGTACAGTATACTTCTTCATTTGTTTCTCAGTCTGTCCTTCAGCTGTAACACCACATGATAAGAGCTTCGAGTCTCATGGTGTCTGCTCTAAGTGTTCGCCCTATAACATTTCTCCGGCATTTATAAATACTGTTTTAACTTTATTTTCACGTCTATCATCATCATTGTTGTTACTTACCAAATACATTTAAATAATTAACTGTTATTTTTTTTTTTACAAACCTTGATTTATATTTTAGGATTTATTTGTAATTTGGACACAACAGGAGTAGTAAGTCCATCTTCTTAGAAACGTTGCAGACATGACTTATAGAAACGTTGGAGACATGACTTATAGAAACGTTGGAGACATGACTTATAGAAACGTTGGAGACATGACTTATAGAAACGTTGGAGACATGACTTATAGAAACGTTGGAGACATGACTTATAGAAACGTTGGAGACATGACTTATAGAAACGTTGCAGACATGATTTATAGAAACGTTGGAGACATGCCTTATAGAAACGTTGGAAAAGATCTTCTATTTAGTCGTTATGTATATTAGTTCAGTATTTCATCTCATTCCTTACTAATTAATGGTGGCTGATAGTTAATTGTGGTTGTTGGTTTGCTGCAGGTAATTTGAGTGGTTGTTTCTCTTATATAATTGATTGTGGTTGTTTCTGGCAAATAATTATGGTAATTTTTTATATGTCACAGATAATAATTAATTGATTCTTAACGGTTAATAGTTGATGGTGGCTATATGGTTGTCCCGTGGAGATAATTGATGGTAGTTGATGATTGATGGTGGTAGGTGGTGGTGGTGGTGGTAGGTTGACGGGTTGAGGTGACGTAAACTAGATTAGCATGGGAGGTGCGGGCTTGAAATCCTAATTAATTGATAGTGATGAGGAAACGCCATGTACCCTAACTAATTACTCAGGGCTGGGTCATGCAGCTCTCCCCCACCACTATATCTAATTTATGATGATGGTGTGGTGGTGGGAGTGATGATGATGATGGTGTGGTGGTGTGGTGAGGGCGATGACAGTAGGAGTAGTGGTGGTGATGTGGTGTGGTGGTAATGTTGGGGGTGTAGTGATGGTGGTGGTAGGATTAGTTGTGTAGTGTAACTAATTTAAGGTGTGTTTTACTTTTATCATTACTAATAATTTGTTGGTTTAATTTTGGTGGTATATTGTGGTAAGTTGAGTAATTTAACTCATTTCTAGTGGTTAGAGAATAGCTAGTTAGTTAGTTAGTTGTGTAATTAAGGTGTTGATGGTTTTGTGTGGCAAGTGCATTGTAACATTACTAATTTGAGTGTGTGTGGGGGGGGGCAAGGGAATGGAAAGGAAGAGAGGAAAGGATAGGAGGAGGGGAGGAGACATTCCCCGGGGTCAGGAAGAAGGACCCAACAGAGAGAGACTCCGGGCTATTTTCTTTTAATATTCCTTCTTAAAAATCGAGACATTTATAAGTGGATGAATTAACGACGAAGTTCAAAGCTTTTTACCTTGACTTTTAGCTTTTATTTAAATTTTGATATTACTTACAATGACTTAAAATTCCAATATAAATTATAATGTAGATAATAATAATAATAATAATAATAATAATAATAATAATAATAATAATAATAATAATAATTAACAATATTTTGTGTTAAACTTTTCCCCCCTGCTTCAACACACAGTACCCACCTCCTCCCCCTCCCCCCCCCACACACACACACCACGCCCGCTCTTACAAATACACATCCACGTCCAGTCAGTCACCACCAATACGCTGACGTCCGTTGATCTAACAAACACACTTCACGTCAGCAAGCAACTTAGTCCCTCACCAATACCTGTAGGCGTACATTTTTTCCAGCACACACACACACACACACACACACACACAACGGACCTAACTTAATTAACCTGCTTCTTACAAGGACCTGAAAGGACTCGCAGGTAATTTAACCCTCTTAGTGTTGCCAAGACTCATGACTCGTCTGATAAATATAAATTCACACTAAGAAATATAGATTCAAGTTTAATGACGTTGTTAAGAAGCGTCAGTAGCTTAAGTTTAGCCTCCAAGACGTCTCTCTCTGCTGAGTACAATTATGTGGCGTTAAGTCAAATAAGGTAATAAAATATGTGTCCAGTAGCTAGTGGGTTAAATATAGCGTCCAGAGGTAAACAGTGGCCGACTATGAATGTTTTCCCTCGACATAATCAACGTCACTGTATGGAAATAGTTGTGAGCTTAAGGTGTGTGTGTGAGGAGTAGGGGATGGGCAGGCAGACAGGACCGACATCAACAAAGCCAGTTGCAGGGTTAAACTTGGTGGCCGTGCACCTACTGTAGGTCAGTGTCCCGGCAGGAGGAACCCGTACTAGTTGGGGGGATTACTGGCCGCCCGGTGTTGTTATTGCTGCTGCTGCTGTTCTTGTTCCTGCTTGTATTTTTCCTTCTCTTCTTGTTTTCCCTGCTGCTGTGCTTGATTCTCCTGTTTTTTCAGCTGCTTTCTTTCCTGTTGTTGCTGCTCGCTACTGTTCCTACTACTGCTGCCAGTTATTACTACTGTGCCTGCTGATGTTGCAGTTGTTGCTACTGCAATCATCACTGGTGGGTTGAGGAGGCAAGGGGGTAGGATGGGGTTGAGGAAGCGATGGGGGGTAGTGAGGGAGCCTAGAGGTCCCACCAGAATAGATTTAATAGCCTGGCCGGAGCAATCACAGGAATTGAAGAGTGATTACAGGGGGTATAGGAGGAGGAGGGGGAGGAGGAGGAGGAGGAGGAGGAGGAGAGAAGTTGGCAGGGTGTATGGCAGGAGGCTGTGAGGTAGTTCCCTGCCTGCCACCCACCATCTGCTACAGGTGAGCGGGGAGAGAGGGAGGGAACTTGTATTATTAACTATTATAAATTTTTACAAACTACGGATATTATTACACAGTTCCTCCATAAAGATTTCGCTCTGTGCTCTTCAGATTCCATGGCCTTGTTGCATATTTATTAGGGTGTTTACTTGTGCTCTTGGATTGTCGTATAATTAACCAGGTGTTGATATTAATTAATTTTTTTTCTCATGATATTTCCATTGGCTCATGTGTATGTTTAGTGAATATGTGGTAGAGCATCGTGTTAATTATTATTATTATTATTATTATTATTATTATTATTATTATTATTATTATTATTATTATTATTATTATTATTATTATTATTATTATTATTATTATAAACACTGGTAGGTCGTCCTCACACATGAAATAACATCAGTACTGTTAAGTGTGACCCTCAGCGCCTCACACCACACCTGCAAACACCTGTCATTACTCTCTGCTGGTCGCCATGCGTTAACTTCATGCAGTCTGAGTTGAATTTCCCGCATCTTACTTTCTTATATTGTCTCGTGGGATATATTTCTTTTTGGTATTGTGTTTGTAGTTTGTGAGCCTGAAGAGAGAAAGTTCTAGTCGGATATTCAAGTGAGTGTTCGGATGGAGGGACGACTTAAAGTTTATTTTATATGTAATTAAATTTTATGAGTGTTGGCAGATTGTAACATAACTATTTTTTTATAAGTTAATAATTGTTTTTTAATATATAGGTTTTTTTTTAATTACAAATTTATGTGTGTGTGTGTGTGTGTGTGTGTGTGTGTGTGTGTGTGTGTGTGTGTGTGTGTGTGTGTGTGTGTGTGTTCTTGTAATGCTGTATAGTAAAGGCTGTACAATAGTTATCAGTGATATTGGTATTATGTATTTTTAAGCTGCATATGTTAAGCATAATACAGTTTCTAAAAAAAAAATTCCCCACATTGGCCGATAATGATCAAGTCATCAAATTACGCCACCTCTAAATATTCCTGAACCAACCCAACCCAGTGTTTCGTGTGTACCATCATTACTGACAGTACACTATAAGCAAATGTCAGGAAAAATAACATTTTAGTTTTCATTTTTTGGGCCGCAGACTGTGTTGATAAGGGTGAATCATTCACCGAAACATGTGCTGTACTGTGCACAGAATAAACATGGTTCCAAGAAATGTGATTTTTCTGCAATATATTATTTATCCTGTGGGTGTGGTTTATATATAAATATATATATATATATATATATATATATATATATATATATATATATATATATATATATATATATATATATATATATATGAGCAGATAAGAACACTACTTGTACCATAAGTCGAGGGGTTAATGTAGGCTAAAGTTGGCACTTGATTCATCTAGCTGGTGTACTGTCCAACTATCCAACCAGGAGCGAACTCGTAGCAATGGTTTTAAATTAGACAAATTTAAATTTAAGCGCGAAATAGGTAAACATTGGTTTGGAAATATAGTCGACGAGTGGAACAAGTTATCAACATCATCATAAACTCGAATACGCTAGATAGCTTCAAACATAGGTTGGATGGGCAGATGAGCAATAGAGGTTGGGTGTAAACGGGACTGCCCAGTATGGGCCAATAGGCTCTCTCTCTCTCTCTCTCTCTCTCTCTCTCTCTCTCTCTCTCTCTCTCTCTCTCTCTCTCTCTCTCTCTCTCTCTCTCTCTCTCTCTCTCTCTCTCTCTATCTCTCTCTCTCTCTCTCTCTCTCTCTCTCTCTCTCTCTCTCTCTCTCTCTCTCTCTCTCTCTCTCTCTCTCTCTCTCTCTCTCTCTCTCTCTCTCTCTCTCTCTCTCTCTCTCTCTCTCTCTCTCTCTCTCTCTCTCTCTCTCTCTCTCTCTCTCTCTCTCTCTCTCTCTCTCTCTCTCTCTCTCTCTCTGGATGTAGCGTAGTGTAGTGAGTGTACTCCAAACAGCGGCCGTCTTACTCCTACGTAAAGCCATTTATTACAAGACAAGATATAACTCACCCTAACCCAGCTTACCTAAATTGAAGATGTGTTGAAATAAATGTGGTAATATTAATTCGGAGTGCTTAATTAAAAACAAGTTGACCTGTAATTTATCTGAATGAAAGCCGCGAAAAAGCGTTACTGTGCACCTAAACTCGCTACAGTATTTTAGAGATTCTTGTCTAGTAATAAAGGATGTTCCTCACTCGTCAGGGATTGCGGCCGTTCTTAGGGAGGCATACCACACTCATTGTAAGTTAACTGTACTATAGGCGTTGTGTTTCAAGTCTTTAGCACATTAAAGTTTCTCAATTCAATTTTCAATTTCAATTGTTTATTCCTTGAAAGAGGAAGCGGGATCCTAGTGCTGTCACTAGGTACCCCTGTACGTAAAGTTTCTCTTAAATTCAAGGACTGCACCAATAAAACTACATAAATTTATCAATATAAAACAAAGAAGTATGTCTGTTTGTGTGTTTGTTTGTGTGTCCGCACGAGAATCTCGGAAACTTCTTTACCGATCTGTAGTGATGTTGGACGGTGTTATATGTAGTGATGATGGATGGTGTTATATGTAGTGACGATGGGTGGTGTTATAGGTAGTGATGATAAGACAATAAAGTAATAACAGTTTAATGCTAAAAAAATATACTTTGCTGTACCGTTGTAGTGAAAAACATGGTGGAACTTACATACACCGTTAATGAACTATTGATGGAAGAAGAAGTTTTGGGGACTGAACAGTGAGACAATGTGGAGCCTCCCGGAGGGTGGCGTCCTACCGTGGCCTAGCGAATGAGCCGCGTTTCTGCTAGTAGTCATATATAGTTATAACCGAATATACATGAACGTACAGTAGAATATATGAGACGGATACCTGGCAACTATGACGTGGATTCCCTCGGGGTACTCCAGTGTCCTCCTGGTACTTGGGTTTTCTCATGTACTCTACTAACACTGAATAAACAAAGTAACACAGAACAGACCAACGGCTAGTAAGTTGTAGGTGATGAAATGATAAATAATAAAAAATAGTAATTGGACTTCACTTTTATTTTATTTAACTAACACCACAAAGCGATTAAAATAATACGGACAAATTACATCTTTTTCATTCGTAAAATACTCTTTTGGTGCGTGTGGAATAAACTTTATTTTTCGCCTGAAAGTAGAGGGTGAGCTTATGGTAGCTTAGGGCGAAACAGTATTGACTTAACATTTGCTTGCCCATTGCGAAGTCAAAAAGATTGTCGGGCATTTCGTGCAGGGGCCCGCTGTCGATAAACTTTTTTGGGCCCACGTTAATCCTAACTCTTTCTGGACGATGGTACAGATTCAGTTTTTTCTTCCAACAATTTGGGGTAATATAGAAATTGGTTGCACCGCTGTCTATGTGGATAAAGAGCGAGGGCTTGACCTTGTCGTTCGATGTGTGAGCTTCTAAAACGTACTAGCACTATGTGGGCTCCGATTGCGGCTGTTCTTTGATCGCCTCGGGAGAAGTGAAGTATAAGGTAGAATTTTTCTGGTTGAAGGTTTGGATGACACGGGTACGACGGAGAGTTTGGTTATCCAAGAATGTGTCGTAATACCCGTATATCGAACCCATTTCTGTAGGAAAAACATGGATTATACAGAAAAAGGTCACTTATTCACTAAGTTTGATTTTTTGCTCGTGTAATTCTCTAACCTCTAGTTCCTTTAAACCACTCCACGTGTCAATTAAACAACGGAAGGTGGTCTTTTGATACTACAATAGGTCTAGTGCTTTAGCTCTCTTGTATGACATGAAAAATGAGGTCGATCCTGAATCCACATATAAAGTACACGGCTTGTCATTGATCTCACCGTCAACTCTGTTTAGATCACGAAGCTAGATACTCGTCATATTGGCGAGGTCAGGCATTTGTGTTACACGTGGAGGCGGGTCTATGAATAGGGTCAGTACACCATTTTTAGATAACTGGATGGGATGACAATGCTTCGTCATCAGGAACAGTTTCTTCCTTTGTTACTGTAGCCTCTTACTCCGTCTCTGCCCTAGAGCAGGGACTTCCCTTGAACGTAGTGTTATCTTACCCATAGTAAATGTTGTGTTCTTACTGTATATGCGAGTACTTATAACCAATGATTTTCAGTTATATTATATATAGGAAGAGGTCATTAACGGAAATGATGATATGTGATAGTAACAGTGGTGATAGTGATGTGTGATAGTGGTGATGGTAATAATGTAATAGTAGTGGAGGTGAAGTGTGATAGTAGTAGTGGTGGTGATGTGTGATAGTAGTAGTAGTGGTGATGTGTGATAGTAGTGATGTGTGATAGTAGTAGTGATGTGTGATAGTAGTGGTGATGTGTGATAGTAGTGGTGATGTGTGATGGTAGTGGTGATGTGTGATATTAGTAGTGCTGATGTGTTATAGTAGTGGTGATGTGTGATAGTAGTAGTGATGTGTGATAGTAGTGGTGATGTGTGATGGTAGTGGTGATGTGTGATAGTAGTAGTAGTGGTGATGTGTGATAGTAGTGGTGATGTGTGATATTAGTAGTGCTGATGTGTTATAGTAGTGGTGATGTGTGATAGTAGTAGTGTATGGGTGATAGTAGTAGTAGTGGTGATGGGTGATAGTAGTGGATTTATAGTAGTAGTAGTGGTGATGGGTGATAGTAGTGGTGATGTGTGATATTAGTAGTGCTGATGTTATAGTAGTGGTGATGTGTGATAGTAGTAGTAGTGGTGATGGGTGATAGTGGTGATGTGTGATAGTAGTGGTGATGTGTGATAGTAGTAGTAGTGGTGATGTGTGATAGTAGTAGTGATGTGTGATAGTAGTGGTGATGTGTGATGGTAGTGGTGATGTGTGATAGTAGTAGTAGTGGTGATGTGTGATATTAGTAGTGCTGATGTTATAGTAGTGGTGATGTGTGATAGTAGTGGTAATGTGTGTGATGTGTGATAGTAGTAGTGGTGATGTGTGATGGTAGTGGTGATGTGATAGTAGTGATGTGTGATAGTAGTAGTGATGTGTGATAGTAGTGGTGATGTGTGATAGTAGTGGTGATGTGTGATGGTAGTGGTGATGTGATATTAGTAGTGCTGATGTGTTATAGTAGTGGTGATGTGATATAGTAGTGATGTGTGATAGTAGTGGTGATGTGTGATAGTAGTGGTGATGTGTGATGGTAGTAGTAGTGGTATGTGATAGTAGTGCTGATGTGTGATAGTAGTAGTTGTGATGTGTTATAGTAGTGGTGATGTTTGATAGTAGTGGTAATGTGTGGTGATGTGTGATAGTAGGGGAGTGAGTGGTGATGTGTGATGGTAGTAGTGGTGATGTGTGATAGTAGTGGTGATGTGTGATGAGTAGTAGTAGTGGTGATGTGTGATAGTAGTAGTAGTGGTGATGTTTGATAGTAGTGGTGATGTTTTGGTGATGTGTGATAGTAGTGGTGATGTGTGATGAGTAGTAGTAGTGGTGATGTGTGATGGTAGTGGTGATGTGTGATAGTAGTGGTGATGTGTGGTAGTGGTGGTGATGTGTGTGGTGATGTGTGATGGTGGTAGTAACTGGTGATGTGTAATAGTAGTAGTGATGATGTGTGATGTGTGGTGATATGTGATAGTAGTAGTGGTGATGTGTGATGGTAGTAGTGGTGATGTGTGATGGTGGTGGTGGTGTGCGATGAGGTGGTGATGTGTGATGATGGTGGTGTGTGTGATGTGGTGGTGATGTGTGATGGTGGTGGTGTGTGATGTGGTGGTGATGTGTGATAGTAGTAGTAGCTGGTGATGTGTAATAGTAGTGGTGATGATGTGTGATAGTAATGGTGATGTGTATGTGATAGTAGTAGTGGTGATGTGTGATGGTAGTGAGTGGTGATGTGTGATGTGAGTGGTGATGTGTGATGGTGGTGGTGATGTGTGATGGTAGTGTGGTGTTAGTGGTAATGTGTGATGTGTGATAGTAGTAGTAACTGGTGATGTGTAATAGTAGTAGTGATGATGTGTGATAGTAATGGTGATATGTGATAGTAGTAGTGGTGATGTGTGATGGTAGTAGTGGTGATGTGTGTGATGTGGTGGTGATGTGTGATAGTAGTGGTGATGTGTGATAGTAGTGGTGATGTGTGATGGTAGTAGTGGTGATGTGTGATAGTAGTGGTGATGTGTGATGGTAGTAGTGGTGATGTTAGTGTGGTGGTGATGTGTGATGGTTGTGGTGATGGTTGATGGTAGTAGTGGTGGTGATGTGTAATAGTAGTGGTGATGTGTGATGGTAGTAGTGGTGATGGGTGATGGTAGTAGTGGTGATGTGTGATGGTAGTAGTGGTGATGGGTGATAGTAGTGGTGATGTGTGATAGTATTGGTAGTGTGTGATAGTAGTGGTGATGTGTGATAGTGAGTGGTGATGTGTGATGAGTAGTGGTGGTGTGTGATAGTAGTGGTGATGTGTGATGGTGAGTGGTGATGTGTGATGTAGTGGTGATGTGTGATGGTGGTGGTGGTGTGATGGTGGTGGTGATGTGTGATGTTGGTAGTGGTGGTGGTGTGTGATGGTAGTGGTGAGTGTGTGATGGTAGTAGTGGTGGTGATGTGTGATGGTGGTGGTGATGTGTGATGGTAGTGAGTGGTGATGGGTGATAGTAGTGGTGATGTGTGATGGTAGTAGTGGTGATGGGTGATAGTAGTGGTGATGTGTGATAGTGTTGGTAATGTGTGATAGTGGTGGTGATGTGTGATGGTAGTGATGTGTGATAGTGAGTGGTGATGTGTGTTGTGGAAGTAGTGATATGTGATGGTAGTGGTGATGTGTGTGATGGTAGTGGTGATGTGTGATGGTGGTAGTGGTGGAGTGGGTGATGGTGGTGGTGATGTGTGATGGTGTTGTGTGTGTGATGAGTAGTGGTGATGTGTGTGATGTGGTGGTGATGTGTGATGTGTTAGTGGTGATGTGTGATGGTAGTGGTGATGTGTGATGGTGATGGTGATGTGTGATGTGTAGTGTGGTGATGTGTGATGGTGGTAGTGGTGATGTGTGATGGAGTGGTGATGTGTGATGAAGTGATGGGTGATAGTAGTAGTGTGATGTGTGATAGTATTAGTGTGTTGATGGTAGTGGTGTGTGATGTGTGGTGATGTGTGATGGTGGTAGTGGTGAGTGGGTGATGGTAGTTGGTGATGTGTGATGGTAGGGTGTTGGGTGATGGTGTAGTGGTGAGTGTGTGATGGTAGTGGTGGTGATGTGTGATGGTAGTGTTGGTGTGTGATGGTGGTAGTGGTGGTGGTGATGTGTGATCGGTAGTGGTGGTTGTGATGTGTGGTGGTGGTAGTGGTGGTGGTGTGGTGGAGTGGTGGTGGTGGTGGTGGTGTGATGAGTAGTGGTGGTTGTGTGTGTGATGGTAGTAGTGGTGGTGGTGATGTGTGATCGGTAGTGGTGGTTGTGATGTGTGGTGGTAGTAGTGGTGGTGGTGTGTGATGGTAGTAGTGGTGGTGATGTGATCGGTAGTGGTGGTTGTGATGTGTGATGGTAGTAGTGGTGGTGATGTGTGATCGGTAGTGGTGGTTGTGATGTGTGGTGGTAGTAGTGGTGGTGGTGTGTGATGGTAGTAGTGGTGGTGATGTGTGATCGGTAGTGGTGGTTGTGATGTGTGATGGTAGTAGAGGTGGTGGTGTGTGATGGTGTTGGTGGTGATGTGATGGTAGTGGTGGTTGTGATGTGTGATGGTAGTAGTGGTGATGTGTGATCGGTAGTGGTGGTTGTGATCGGTAGTGGTGGTTGTGATGTGTGATGGTAGTAGTGGTGGTGATGTGATCGGTAGTGGTGGTTGTGATGTGTGATGGTAGTAGTGGTGGTGGTTTATGTGTTATAATAGTATTTCAAATTATTGTTTGAATTTCTTAAATGTCCTTTATGGTAATATAATGCTTTGGCTTGGATAAAGATAATCGTACTATATACTGTATGGTACTAAAAACTAATGCAAATTAATGTAACACCAAATTCTCTATTTTGCTAAAGATTCATGTATTTTACTGTAATATTATACTATGTCTGATAATAACAGTAAATGTGTGTTAGATTCTGATAACAAAATTTACTTGGTATAATAAATAAGTATATATTTTTTATTACAAGTTATATGAATGGTATAAGTGTGTGGTGCAAGTGGAGACAGCATTTTCCTCCTGTCCCTTGGATCGCACCCCAGTTCACCCAATTATGAAAAGGTAAGGTACTTAATTTAACAGTTGGTAAAATGAAGGTGATCGAGTGCAGTGCTTCCTTATTTATCGGGAAAATGAGGCATAATTTACTGTGTGCTGAATCCATATTGTCCAAAATGAGCTCTGGGGCATACGGAAGCATTTCTAACCTGTATGTAATGCAAGTCTTGTATGTGGTATTATAGACTAATATGTATTTTTTTTCTTCCTTCAGGTGAGTGCTGAACCACAACAGCAGTGTCACCAAGGTTTGTATCATTTGTGCTTGGACGTTGGCAACACTGACTCTGATATATCCGGCGCTGGTGTGAGTAAGTAGTGTGTGGTTGTGTTTGTTTATCTATCTGGTTGTGTTTTTTTATTTGTTTGTGTGTTTGTTTATATATATATGTTTGTGTGTTTGTGACTCCGGCGTTCATGCTGCCCCCATCCACAAAGCCGCTCTAATTTGCATGTTCAATCTTGGTGCCGGACCAGAATGATAATATGGAATTCGGCAAATGTGATTCTTCGGTTGAGCCCAAATTCTCGTTTTTACGGATGAGGAGAGAAGAGAGGTAAGAAGGAGAGGAGGTGGAGGACGAAAGGGGGGATAGAAGTTAGAAAGGGGGGGGAGAGGAGAGCAGGGCGAGGAAGAAAACAGGGGAGAGGAGGAGGAGGACGGAGAAGAGTGCAGAATGAGAAGGAGGGAGAGAAGAGAAACGTTGCAGAGGACAGAGAGGAAGAGAAGTGGGAAAATGAGGAGGAAGCAGAAAGGTGAAAATGTGAACGAGGAGAGCACAAGGAAGGTGAGGGGACAGCAGAGAGAAGAGCAAGAAAAGAGAAGTGGAGGAGAGGGAGAGAGAGAGAAGAGGAGGAGGGGCATAGAAAGGAAGGAGGTAAGAACGTGATCGAGTGAGGAGAGACGGAGAGATGAGAAAGAAGGGGAGAATGGGAGGGGGAAGAGAGTGGGAGGAATGGGAGGAAGGAAGGAAGAAAGAGATGAAGGGACAATGGGAAGCGGAAGGAAGGGGAGAGGAGAGGAAGAAAGGGGGTTAGTGGGAGGAAAGGAAGGACGGAGAATCTTTTGTATTTGCATTATGGAACGGCATATGAATGTTTTGTGTATGATGCCGGACACCGCTGAGCCTGGGGGTGTGTAGGTGGTTGTGGGAAGGACGGTGTGGTTATTGAAGGGTGGGAGAAGGGTCACGTGGTTGGGAGAAGAGTAGTAACATAGTTGTGGAAGAGACGTCGTGGTTGTGAAAAGGGTGTCGTGGATGTGGAAGAGACGGCGTGGTTTGTCACACGAAGGAATTTTTAGTTGACGCGAGGGCGTGATTGTGAAGACAAATAGTGGCGTGGTTGTAGACGAATGTAGTGCTTAAGTGAGAATTGGGTCTTGGACCATGAGTAGGGCATCGCTCGTTGTTGGCTTGTAAGGGGTGTGAGGAAGGGCTACGTGGTTGGCAAGGGTGAGTGATTCGGGGAACCTGATCTAACGAAGAGGCGGGGAGGCGTGGTTGGGGAGAGAGAGAGTGGAAGGAACGGACGTAGTCTAACAGAGGGTGAGGCGGGAGGCTTGGCTTTGATGTGCCTTCGACTTTGATGTAATTTGTTCGTACATTGATGAGATTTATTCTGATCCGCCGAAGCGCTCACCAACTCTAGGAGCTGCAGATTACTCCGCTAAGTCCTTCACGAAATCCTGTCTATGTCTGTCTGTCTCTGTCTGTCTGTGCAGTCGTAGTCTTAAGGAGGGGCAATATGTGTGTCTTGTCACTCCCTCGTGTTGGAGGGTTGACTTTTTGTCTGTCTCTGTTCTTGCATTGTGTAGGAGACCACTCTGGCTGCCAGTACTTCTTGGTGGAAGACCGGTAGTCTGCCTGTCTGATCATTCATGTTGTAACAAGGCCGACTGTCTCATTATTTTCCTTGTTGTAGGAGGACCGTCTGCCTCTGTGTTCGTATATACTTGTAGGAGCCAAAGATGTGCCCGCCCTGGATGTTGACGGGTCGACTGTACTTCCAGTGGTTTTAGAAAAGGCGCATCAGACCCCTGTGGTAATTTTAACTTTGCTGTGTCGCCTCTTCAACTTCTCCACCTTCCAGGATGTGGTCATAAGCTCAACCAGTTTTCGAAGAACAAGTGAACCCCGCCGAGCCTTCCACTTACCGCCATGTTGTTGTTGTTACCGCAGGTTTATGGAACTTATTTACTGTCGGATTATTTTTCATCCTGGATGTCAGCGGCTCCAGTCATGTCACGAGTACAGCTCTGACAGACCCGGTAGAAAGGTGATCTCGCATATCTTCCACAGTCGATCCTTCTTGAGAAGCTTTGTTGACTCCTCTCTGTATTCCTCTAATTCCTGACATGAGTGAGGTATAAAACCTACTTATCATTTACCTTCTCTGCTCTCAAAGTTACCCTCGTTTGTTATCTTATCTAAACTTGATCTTATCTGACAGCTTCATTTGTGTTTCATTGCAAAGTCTACTTATATAACTTATCCTGTCAAAAGTGGTGTTCCACAGGGCACTGTTTTGTGCCTTACTCTCTCTGTGCTCTCAGTCAGTAACCTTCTATCCTGTACTATGAATCAGGTCATTCATACATAAGCGACTTCTTCACAACACAATTTCTGCCATTAGCCTAACCAGAACTCCTCCAACATAGCTCCGCCACACAAGCACCTCTTTCATAAATCTAATATCCACCATCACTACTCCAACACCAGCACAAATCGCTGTGCCACAAGGACGCGTCTTCCCCAGCTGTAGTGAGCTGCCCACTCCACATTATAGCAGTAACCAAGATGAGTCATGGTGTTCATAAACCAACTGTGGCGATGAACGGATGACGCGAGGACGACCACCCGAGGGCCACCTGGAGCCTCAGTCTCCACACACACATGTTTCACCCAATCCCTTCAGTCATCTTCTTTACTGCCATACATCCCTTAACCTTACAAAATCATCCGTAAGTTATTTCCTCCCCTCAGGACACCGCCTGTCTCACCCCCACACACTTCTCCTCCTCTCTAATTCCTCCTCCAGTTTCTCCCTTTCTTGTTCAATAGACACACAGTAATCCTCGCCTTTAAGTCCGCCACAAACAATGGTCCTCAGGTTTTCTCATCCAAACGACATTGTTTGGTTTCTGTAAATGGAACGATGCTGTTCTGTAATATCCCAAGTCTTTGTCCGTCGGCAGCGTCAGCAGGTGCAGCCAGGCACCGCCGCGCTCTGGCTAACGATGGATTCGGAGGGTCATCAGCGTAAGATATCGTAAAAGTGCAGCTTTGAGTCTCTAGAGTCTAGACGGTGACCACGTCGAGGGCGCCTATGCCACTTAGTCTCTCTCTCTCCCACATTTTTACGTCAGAATTCTTTATGTCAATTACGCTCGAAGTGTTTGGTGGGAGAATCTGAGTGGATGTTTCTACTAAATGTTTACAAGCGTCCACGCGTGGGGCGAGGATGGGTTGGGCGGGGTGCTGGTGATCCGTCATATGGTAGACACAGCTGACCTCCGCCTCCAGTCCCACCGTCGTGTGGCACTGTACAGCAGCAGCAGCAGCGTCACACTGGAACGCACCGGTTAGCTGTCAGGGCCGCGACCTTCTCTGTCGACCCTCGGTAGCAACCTCAGCCGGCAGAATTATTTCCTCATATGGCCATAGTGATGGTAATCAGCTGTGTTGCCCGGGGCGGTCCAGCTGGCGGTTGTGCCTCCTCCAGTTGTTGCTCCTACTTCATGTTCTCTGTTGCCCGGATGTGATTGTTAATGGCACTGCCAGTGTGAGGTGTTGTGGTAGAAGGTGGTGGGCGTGTGGGCGTGGGCAGGAGTCTCGGGTACTTTACAGGGGCAAGCTGATCTCGTCAGACGGGTTACATGACCAGGCTGCAGAAGAATCTCACTGCCTTCTTGCCATCTCGCGCTTCTACATTACTCGTTTAACCCCGCAACTGTGACTGGAGAGACACTAATGCATAAAGGGTTGGAAATATATTCGTGTTACGAGTTGGAGCAGCGTGGACGTAGTGGTGGCGGAGGAGGAGCCTGTCGGAGGTGTAGCTGCTTAACAGAATCTGTGGCAGCAAACGGCGCCTGTGTTGCTAACCTGGCGAGCTGCTGCCATGAGCCCCGCCACACCGGTTTATTTGTTCTTCACATTACTTGCTGTTGAGAGGATTTTTTCCGTGATCCAGATTTTTTTCGGTGTTGAGGTTATCTTGAAGGTGAAAGCAGACTAGAGTCACGTGACTGTCAATGTTTTTGTCACCATTTAATCGACTTTTTTACTAAAATATTCGTGTTGTAGTGTAAACAAGTTGTCGTCCGGGGAGCTGTGTATAATAGTGTTGGAGGGGGGGATATGAAGGTCAAGACGCACTGAAGGTCACAAGGAGAACATGGCTGCCGTGACCTTAAGGACAGGTAGAGCACCACCCACCCACCCACTGCGCCACACTGCCATATGTTTATCAATAATATCACACCGTTCCAGTTACAGCCTCCGTCTACATACTGTACATGCTTCATTAAGGCCGGTCACCACCTGCTCTGCCTTCACCTTTCCACCAGCTGCCACAACATGCCTTGACCTGCCCACCACCTGCCTTCCCTGCCACCACCATCACCACTACCCCACCACATTCCATCACCTACCCCCCTACCACCACCACCACCACTACCCCACCACATTCCTTCACCTGCCCACCACCGCCTACCAGAGTTCACCATCGCCTTGACTTTCTCTACAGACTTGACCTGCTCACCGCACCAGCCATCCCCATCACCACCCCCTGACTCACTACCTCACCCCCTGCCCTGCCACCCTCTGCCCTGCCACCCTATGCCCTGCCACCCTATGCCCTGCCACCCCTGCCTGACTGCCACCCCTGCCTGACTGCCTCAAAAATATTGTTATACCATGTAGATTGACACAAATGATTGGGAATTGCAGACATTAAACCTTGGATGAGAAATAATAGTTGATCAGAAAAGAAACCACGACCGTCTTAGGGAATCAAACGAGTGGTGGAGGTATTTTGATACATGATGCTCTCTTTATCAGTGCTTCGTATCATCAGGGCATGGAGAGAGAGTTTCGTCCTGATCTACGTTCATGACAGCAAAACCTTTATCATTGCTTAAGATCATCATGACTTAGAGAGATTTTTGCACGTGCATGATTTTTTTTTCTACATTCTGTAATATTAAAACTAGTCTCTCCTATACGGCTTGCAGGCACACCAGAATCGGGGAAATATATGTGTGTGGTATTGGTTATGTTTGTATATGAGAGGCAGAGGTTTGAAATACGACCACAGCCTCCGATATTCTGCCCCAAAATATTTCTGGTGTTTCGGGACCAACGAGCATGATGTGAGGCTTGTATCGCAGTTCACCTATATTGTTCCCGACCAAAACAGCAAGTTCTTGGGGTATTATTTTTTTTTTGTTATGCAAGAGATTTAAGGTTGTTTTAAGGTGAGGGGAGGGGGGGAGGTGTGGATAGCGAGGAGAATGGTGTAGTGGAGAGCATTTGCAAACCTTTGTCAGTGTTTGGGATGGTGAGTGGATATGAGAGAGAGAGAGAGAGATTACAACAATAAGAAGCAGGATGGTTGATAAAGGAGGAGGTGGAGGTGGGGGAGGGGAGATGGAGGAACGTGTTAAGAGTCAGGGAAAACCCAAGGTGAAGGGGGTAAGAGAAGTGGTTCTCCTGAGGGAGGCGCGGCCGGGATCACGCCCCCTACTGAACTCCTCTAACCCCCGCTGACCAGCTTGACCGCCTTCTCCCCCTCACCACAAGTAGGAGAGAGAGGAGGGGGTATACACAACCACGCCCGTGTTACCACAACAGTGTTAGTATAGAGCTTAGATTTGTCATGTGTTAGAAGGTGTAGTGGAGGCGTGTTGTTTGTGTTGAGATGTGTGTTGAGGTGTTCATCACTTGTATGTGTACAGTTGAATGTTGTGTTGCATGTGTTGAGCTCTTGAGTGTGGTTTTGTTACGACGTGGGATAGGACCCAATAAGGATGGACCTGGTGATGGGACCCAATAAGGATGGACCTGGTGATGGGACCCAATAAGGATGGACCTGGTGATGGGACCCAATAAGGATGGACCTGGTGATGGGACCCAATATGATGACCTGGTGATGGGACCAATAAGGATGACCTGGTGATGGGACCCAATAAGGATGGGACCTGGTGATGGGACCCAATAAGGATGACCCAATAGGTGATAGGACCCAATAAGGTTGGACCTGGTGATGGGGACCCAATAAGGATGACCTGGTGATGGGACCCAATAAGGATGGACCTGGTGATACGGGGACCTGGGATGGGACCCAATAAGGATGACCTGGTGATAGGACCCAATAAGGATGGACCTGGTGATAGGACCCAATAAGGATGACCTGGTGATGGGACCCAATAAGGATGGACCTGGTGATACGACCCAATAAGGATGACCTGGTGATGGGACCCACTAAGGATGACCTATAAGTAACGGCTCCCTCCCCTTCAACCTTCTGATCATTTGATATTTACTTTAGGTTGTGTCCGACCTGACTCGAGACGTCTTGGGTCTGACCGCGACGGGCCGAGGGTTTAATATGCCCGTCTGTAAACACTCCTCCTCCTGCTACTCCTCCTCCTCCATCACCGCCTGTTCCTCCTCCTCCACTGCCCCTTCCTCCTCCACCGCCTCTTCCTCCTCCTCCTCCTCCTTCTCCACCACCAACATCTTCTCATCCTATAACTCCTCCTCCACTACCACCTCTTCCTTCTCCTCCCCCTCCCCCCTCCTCCATCACCACCATTTCCTCCTCCTCCTCCTCACTCACCATCTTCAAGAGGCATATTTTCTTCATTGTCTTATTGGCTGCGGACAATCAACTCATCAACCGGCCGGTTTTTCTGACCTGCCTGATGGATGGAGTCTTGTGTTTGTTTACTTATAGGGAAGCTTGAAGTTTTCGTTCTAACACACACACACACACACACACACACACACACACACACACACGTCACTGTGTTTTTCATGGGTCATTTTCTCTCCATTACATTATCATCACGCGCCTGAGACAAGCTCACTGATGAACAACGACGACCTGATGATGAAGTGTTGTTGGAGGTGTGTGGGATTGTGATGTGTGGGATGTGGGTGTGTGGGATGTGTAGGTGCGTTTAGATGTGTGGGTGACTTGGTGTGGGGGTGTGTGGGTGTAGGTTTGAGGTGTGTGTGTGTGTGTGTAAGTTTGAGGTGTGGGGATGTGGATGTGTGGGGGTGTGTTTGTAATTTATGAGATGTGGGTTGTAACTAAGTGTATACGTGTGGGTTTGTATATGTGTGGGGAGGATGTGGGTTTGGGGGTTCTTTCGTATGAATGGGTGATGTATTTGGATGTATAGATGTGAGAGTGTATGGGCGGATGGCAACTCACCCTAACCACCACCACCCCAAGCACCACCACCACCACACCCACCACCACCACACCCCTCCTGATTTATATTCTCAATTTACCTGGGCACGCAGAGACCTCCCCCCCCACCTGCCCTCCTAATCCCCCCTCCCTTCCCTGCCATGCCTTTATTAATGTGCAGTTGCATGTAGTTATATGTAACAGGGGAGGGAGAGAGAGCCACAAATGCTTACTCCTCTCTGCACTACAGAGACACTACTGATGGTTCATAGTGATTAGTTATCCATTTTTAGTTTTGTAATTAGAGTAAAGGAATTTTTTGAGAGAGTGAGTGAGGCCTAGGAGCTGTTTGTTTGTGTGTGTGGGGGGGGGCATAAATTCTACCCCTAACAACGAGAGAAGTTAGTGATGTTATTTTGTAATGTAGACGTGAAGAGTGTAAGGAGGCGGGGGAGGAGGAGAAAGAGGGAGGGAAAGTAGAGCAGAAGGGGGAGGAAGGAAGAGGGTAGGGAAAGTAGTGGTGGGTGATGGAGGAGAAAGAGGGAGGGCAGAGAGGAGGGAAGGAAGGTAGAGAAGGGAGAGGGAGGGAAGGTAGTGGAGGGGGAGGGAAGGAGGGAGAGGCGCCAGGGAGACAAGGCTCACACAATGTCTTCGTTTGTGTTCAGTTCATTGACTCGGATTCTTCAAGGTTCTTAAGTTAATTTTTGTTGTTCGCCTCAACTCGAGAATAAGAAGACCTAACCTAACCTAACCAATCCTATCCTATCCTATCCTATCCTAACCTATCAAGATACGTTCACTTCTTATTTCTCATTTTAAGTGAAGCATTAATCGTACGAACCTTAGTGAATCCTCTGTTTAGGCCTTGAGATGGTGGTGGTCAGGAGGAGGAGATGGGGAGGAAGGGGGAGGAAGGGGGAGGAAGATGGAAGAGGAGGAGGAAGATGGAGGAGGGGAGGGGGGGAGATTTATGTTGGTCATGCAGTCAATTACACTTTGTCTCACCAACAGTTAAAAGATACATCCTAGAATAAGGCTCAGGCATAATCCAGGACCCACCTACCCACCTACCCACCTACCTGATCAAACCCACTCACCTGCCCACCCACCCACCCACCTGCCTAACCCTACTCCTGCGTGTCAGAGCGACCCTGGCCCGCTATACGTCATTATAAAATAGCTCCGTTATTAAGCTGTGAGATTTATTGTTAACATGAATCACGGTTAATTGATGCAAAACGCCCTTCATTTTTCTAATTATTCTAATTATGATTTGAAGCTACCTGTGATAGGCTTTGCTATTTTGCTGTGCAGTGCCGTACTGCTCTCTCTCTCTCTCTCCTCTCTCTCCTCTCTCTCTCTCTCTCTCTCTCTCTCTCTCTCTCTCTCTCTCTCCTCTCTCTCTCTCTCCAAGACAAGACACAGACACTAAGACAAAACACAGACACTAGACAAGACACAGACACTAAGACAAGACACAGACAGACAAGACACAGACACTAAGACAAGAGACACAGACACTAAGACAGAACACAGACACTAAGACAAGACACAGACATAAAGACAAGACACGAACTTGCTAAAAGACCAAGACACACAGACACTAAGACAAGACACAGACACTAAGACAGGAACACAGACACTAAGACAGAACTACAGACACTAAGACAAGACACAGACACTAAGACAAGACAAGACACAGTCACTAAGACAAGACACAGACACTAAGACAAGACACAGACACTAAGGACTCACTCAGCTATGAATCATCGCCATAAGAAAACAAGTGAAGGAAAGGAAAGGAGAATCTCCCCAGACACAAAGTTGTAAAGTTTTCTCAACCTCTGGCGGCACCACTGTGTTGTTGTATTGAATTACACACACACACACACACACACACACACACACACACACACACACACACACACACACACACCAAAGATAACCATAAACAATAGTGATCACGGTTTGTTTATTTATCTCCGCCATGGCAACTTTTCAATATTTCCTTAGCAACTGGTTAAATTTATTTGTGTGTGTGTGTGTGTGTGTGTGTGTGTGTGTCTTGAGTAACTTGGTGCCCTGGTCAACCGCTCAGTGTTCACATACCTTCCTCACAGCGTCACCACTATTACCAGCACCTGTGGAGAGCCCAGGGGGAGGCAGGCAGGTCAAGAGAGGTGAAGATGGTGGTGATGGTGGAGAGGGGGAGATGGAGGTTCAGGGGAGGAGGAGGTAGAGGTTAGGAGTGGAATCTTGAGGTTAGGAGGAGGAGGAGGTTGGAGGGAGTAGTGATGGCGGCTTGGTCACCAACACCCAGAGCCAAGCAAGTCATGACCGGCGCTTGATGCAGGTATGTCGGCGGCGGCGGCTGCAGCGGCGGACATGCCAGGGTGGCGGGGGGTGACTGAAGGCTCGGAGGAGGTGATAGGGCTGGCGGCATCTTGACTCCCCGTCGTCGCCAAGGTTTTGATGTACACTGACTCTGCTTACTGGCGTTTCCGAATCTCTCTCCTCAGTCAATATCTTCAAACTTCATTTTTAACCTCAAGTTTTTATATTGCCCTTTAGAAAACACATATGGGTTTGACTGTGTGTGTGTGTGTGTGTGTGTGTGTGTGTGTGTGTGTGACATTTCTAAGAACGTAATAATTATACCTTCTTGTGTTCTCGTATCAAAACTGTTCTCTAAGATCCTTGTGTGATGATTGTTGGATAATAAATTGAAGTGTGGTGACGTTACGGTGAGTCAGCTGAGGGTGTTGTTATTTTTATCTTCTTCGTTATTTTCATGTTTCAATTCCTTTATTTTATTTCCTCCTCCTCCTCTTTTTTTCCTCTGTGTGTTGTTTATCTGCTGCAGAGGTGGGTGAAGGAGGGGGTCCAACGCCCACGGTGTCTCAAGAGGCAAGGAAGGAAGTGTCCTGTAGGGGGGTGAAGGAGGGGAGGGGGGGCTGGCAGGACGCTGCTTGTGGCGCTGTGCTGGAGAATTACGATGAGATTATACTTAGAGGAGGAGGAGAGGAAATAAGAGAGGAGGAAGAGGAGGAGGAGAGGAAATAAGAGAGGAGGAGGAGAGGAAATAAGAGAGGAGGAAGAGGAGGAGAAAGGGAGGAATAGTGGGAAAAGGAAGGAATGTTGAAAGTGAAGAAAAAGAAAACAAGAGAAAATGAAGAAATAGAGGTAAAGAAGGGCGGAAAGGAGGAGGAAAAGTTTGGCGAAGGCGGAAAGAAGAAAAAAAGAGGAGGAGGAGGATGAGAAAGATGAGGAGGAGGAGGAGGAAGAGAAGGGTGAGGAGGAGGAAGAGGAGGAGAGATCATGGGGAGGAGGGGAAGGCATGGAGGAAAGAGAAGTGTTGCTGTATTGTTGATGGGAGAGTGTACTGGGGTGAGGTGAGGAAGGAGAGGGGAGGTTGATGCTGTGTCTTGGGGTGAGGGGAGGCTTGTGCTGTGTCTTGGGGTGAGGGGAGGCTTGTGCTGTGTCTTGGGGTGAGGGGAGGCTTGTGCTGTGTGCTGGAGAGGGGAGATTATGTCTTAAGTCATACAGGGAGATGGGAATGAGTAATAAAATGAAGGAAAAGGATGGGTGGTAGAGAAGAGAGGAAGATTGAAGAATAATATTGGGGAAGGGGAAGAGATGGGAAAGGGAGGTAGTGGGAAGGGAGGGAATGGGGAAAGATTGAGTTGAGGGAGGAAGGGGAAAATAAGCGGGGAAGAAATGGAAGGGGAGAAGACTGAAAAGGTAGTGGAAAGGGGAACCACTTAATACCAAGATTGTCGATGTCACAGAGGTTGTGGTGAGTGGGCGTCGTGGTACCCTGTATGGTGAGGGTACACTGCATGGTGAGGGTACACTGTATGGTGTGGGTACACTGCATGGTGAGGGTACACTGTATGGTGAGGGTACACTGTATGGTGAGGGTACACTGCATGGTGAGGGTACACTGTATGGTGAGGGTACACTGTATGGTGAGATAAAGGTACACGGAAAGGGGATGAAAATGAGGAGAAAGTAGAGTTAAGAAAAGGGTATCAAGGGAGGAAGATAACAAGAAGAATAACAACAACAACAATAAGAAGAAGAAGAAGAAGAAGAAGAAGAAGAAGAAGAAGAAGAAGAAGAAGAAGAAGAAGAAGAAGAAGAAGAAGAAGAAGAAGAAGAAGAAGAAGAAGAAGAAGAAGAAGAAGAAGAAGAAGAAGAAGAAGAAGAAGAAGAAGACAGTTTATACACCCACATTCTGTCCAGATAATATTAGAGAGTAACAGTGGGTAAGCTTCAGTGTAGAAAGGAGGGAGGAGGAGGAGGAGGAGGAGTGGTTGGTGGAGGTGGTGTAGGAGGAGAGTTGGATAGAGGAGGAGGAAGGAGAAGTGATGATGTGTTGGAAAGGAGTGGTGGTAGGACGGGGGGGGAGGACACGAGGGGAAGAGGTGTGAGAGAAAGGAAGAAGAGGAGGAAGAAGAGGAGGAGGGAGGAGGAGGGACAGATGGTCAAGTGGCCGTTGGACCTCAATACGTTTTTTTCACATATGATATCACTTGTATGCGTTATGGTGCTAGGTGGGGAAGGGTGTGTTATAGTGTGTTAGGTGGGGGAGGGTGTGTGTGTGTTAGGTATATAGTGTTATAGTGTAGGGGAAATATGGGGAGGGTGTGTTAGTGGGGAGGGTGTGTTATAGTGTAGTTAGGTGTGTGTTATAGTGTGTTAGGTGGGGGAGGGTGTGTTATAGGTGTAAGGGTGTGTGTGTGCTTATAGTGTGTTAGGTGGGGAGGTGTTATAGTGTGTTAGGTGGGGAGGCTGTGTTATATAGTGTGTTAGGTGGGGAGGGTGTGTTATAGTGTGTTAGGTGGGGGAGGCTGTGTGTTTAGTGTGTTAGGGGGGAGGCTGTGTTATAGGTGTGTTAGGTGGGGGAGGCTGTTATAGTGTGTTAGGGTGGGGGAGGGTGGGTGTGTTGGGTGGGGAGGGTGTGTTATAGTGTGTTAAGTGGGGGAGGCTGTGTTATAGTGTGTTAGGTGGGGAGGTGTGGTGTGTAGTGTAGTGTTATAGTGTGTTAGGTGGGGGAGGTGTGTTAGTGTGTTGGGTGGGGAGGCTGTGGTGTGTTAGGTAGTGTGTTAGGTGGGGGGAGGCTGTGTTATAGTGTGTAGGTGGGGAGGGTGTGTTATAGTGTATGTGGGGAGGTAGTTATAGTGTGTTAGGTGGGGAGGGAGTGTTGTGTGTTTAGTGTGTTAGGGGGGGGAGGCTGTGAGTGTGTTAGGTGGGGGAGGCTGTTGGTGGGAGGCTGTTATAGTGTGTTAGGTGGGGAGGCTGTTATAGTGTGTTAGGTGGTGGGGCTGTGTTATAGTGTGTTAGGTGGGGGAGGCTGTAGGTTGAGGGTGTGTTATTGTGTGTTAGGTGTGGTAGTGTGTTAGGTGGGGAGGCTGTATATAGTGTGTTGTGTGTAGGTGGGGGAGGCTGTGTTATAGTGTAGAGGCTGTGTATAGTGTGTTAAGTGGTTGAAGACAATTTTTGTAGCAAATGGTCTACTCTAGGAGGTGGGAGGTGCGTGGGGGGGAGGGGGAGGGAGGGGGGGGCAATACTTGGTAGCAAGTCTAGCGTGGCACTGTAAAGCACCGCCGTGTTTTGTGCAGTATTGTCACTCTGCTTGGGGAGAGGGGAGAATAATGCTTGCTGTTTGCTTGCCTCCACGGCCTTGGCGGCAATGCTTTCAGAAATGCAGAGTGGAGTGAAAGCAACAGCATTCATATTTTGACAGCCGTGAAACATCTGTCTTCCCTAAATAAAGAAGTTGTGTTTACTAGGAGTGTTTGTATCTGTCTGGGGGAAAGCAAGAAAGTCACTTATGAATCCGTGTTGTGAGCTGAGAAGCAACGTTACTAGTGTAGGGACAAGTACAGGTGTAGATAAGATAACCAACTACTGTACTTTTTGTTATGATTTCCTTGATGTTATGTATTTGTTATTTGTTGTCTGGAGGAAAACCAGCCCACAGGTTATCAGTAAACATCCTCCCCGTGTCAATATATCACAGTCCAGGGTGCGGGGCCTCACACACAGCTGGCTAAGTAACAGTACTCGGAAAACTGCTACTGATTGTAAACAGAGAGGCAGTTAGGTTGGGCTGGTGAGCGGAATGACCATCGTGGTGCCTTGAATAGAAGCCGTGTCGAGCCTGGTGATTGTGTGAGTGGTTGTTGCAGGTGGTTGGTGGTGGTTGGTGGTGGTGGTGGAGATTTGGTCGCATGGTGGTGATGGTGGGGGGTTAGTGTGGATGATGGGTGGGTACAGATGGTATAGGGGGAGGTGTAATTTGGGGAGAGGAGAGAAGAGGGGATGATGTTGGTCATGACAGTGTTAGTGACGGCTGTTGGGACTGATGAGTGAGTGTGGATGGTGGTGGTGGTTGTGGTTGTGTAAGTGGCAGTGGCAGTAGGGAGAGTGATGATGAGTGAGTGTGGAAGTGACGCTTGTGGCAGTGGTCGCTGTGGCATGTGATAGGTGGGTTGCAGATGGTGGTGCAGGAGTCGATGGGGGTATGACAGGGCAAGGGGGGGATGCAGATGGTAAAGAGGTGGGTATGAATGGTGATGACGGATGACAATGACCCACGAGGAGGTAGGGTATAAGGCCTCTACTACTGCCGGGGGAGGACGTGTGGCAGGGACCAGCGGGGGCGGCAGGGACCACAGAGGATTAAATAAGTGGATGACGCCCGGGGATACAAATGGTGATGAAGGAGGTGCAGCTTGAGGGGGTGGTGGGGCAAGGACCACCGACGCGGCACTAAGTGTAGGGTATTTGCGATGACATGTGTGATGGCGGCGGCCCACCACCCTCCAACACCCTACAGGATGTTCTTACTTGGTCCAGCCCGCCTCAACATACTTCTTCTACTCTGCTACTTTGTTCATTTTATTTCTACCGCTACGCTGACCTGTGTGTGTGCGCGCGCGACTTCAGACAGGAACAAAGGTGTCGGCAACTTCCATTATTGACTTCAGTATGCAGACGACCTCACCCTTTGCTCACACTGAACGCGACCTACAGGAGATCCTGAACACCTACGCAGATGCGTACGCACGGCCTTGAGGTGAATGTACGTAAGACTCAGATTCTCTTTCAGCCTGCCCCTGGTTCAGCCACACCTCCACCATCCATCCAGCTTAGCGGTACTACCCTCTTTAATGTTCGGTATCTCGGCTCCCACCTGTCCACCACCGCGGACATCAATGAAGAGATTCAACATCGGATCAGATGTTTATCTCAAGCTTTTGGCAGACTCCGAAACCGTGTCTTCAGCTGTAGGGAGCTGAAATTATCTACAAAGTTGCACGTATATCGAGCGGTGGTCCTCCCCACCCTGCTATTTGGCAGCAAGACATGGGTCACATACAGAAGGCACCTCAAGGCACTTGAAAACTTTCATCAACGTAGTCTACGTAGTTCGCTGGGAAGACAGAGAACAAATGCTAGTATTCTCGCTGACACCATCTGTAGGAGCATCGAGGCTGCCATTATCCATGAACAACTACGTTGGACTGGGCATGTTACCCGCATAGACGACAGTAGACTGCCAAAGCAGCTACTTTACAGTCACCTAACGAATAGTAAACGTAACGCCGGCGGGCAACTGAAAAGGTATAAGGATAGTCTGAAGACAAACCTGAAAAAGTGCCAACCGACCCTCACCTGGGAGACGATTATTCCACACCGTAATGCTTGGAGGAGCACCACACGAGAAGGTATCAATACTTTCTAGTTAGCCCGATTGCATACCGAGGCAAACAAGCACCAACGCCGGAAAGACGTCGCCGCCGTTCCTCCCGCACTAGATGTAGCCCCCTACACGTGCAACATCTGTGGATGACTGCCGGTCCCGTTTCGGCCTCACTAGTCACCTCAGAACTCACCAACGAAGGTGACATCCTTAAAAACTCATATCATTGTATCATAGCTGGATGATCGCCATACTTGATTCCGAGTGACAGCAAAGTAGTAGTGTGTAATTATAATAATAATAATAATAATTAACGGTTTATTGAAAGAACTTGGCAGCCAGAAGGCTGAAAATATACAGTTACATATTTGGGGAATGGGTTTCGAATTACAAATAATATACAAGTAACATAAGTGATACAAATAAGATATATAATAACTAGATGGGGAAAAGCTCAAACTACAGTGCATTTCAACATATTGACAGTGCAAGAAGCAGTATTTACTGGGAGTGAATACACTGGTTTATTACAAGTTATTGATAATTTTTACAATAGTTGGGACTGGGCTGTGTGTGAATGCGTGCGTGTGTTTGTGTGCAAATATAATATGTTGTTCATTTCTGATCTTTTTTGTATATAGACAATCTTTTTAACAATATCCTATACAGTTGCCTGTAGTAACACACACACATGGTATTTTACCGACTTGTTACATGGTGTGTGCGGGGATATCACACACACACACACACACACACACACACACACACACACACACACACACACACACACACACACACACACACACACACACACACACACACCCACACCCACACCAGTGACGTAGAGAAGTTGGCGCCTCACTGACACCAGCTGGCCAGATGAGGGAGGAAAAGAAGATGAACAAGAGAGAAAATAAAGGAACAGGAGAAACAAAAGTGTGTGTGTGTGGGGGGTGTACGGATGTCTATATCTACACTCGTCTGTGTACATGGGAGGGGAGTGGGAGGTTGGAATGGGAGGGGGGACGGGGAATGGAGGGGGTGGGGATGGGAGTGGGAGGTTGAGAGGAGAGGAAGGTTGGGAGGGATGAGGGAAGGGGGGGGTCTACTGTAATAGCAATAGAGGTGTATTTAGTTTCCAAATTCTCTTCCACAATAAAACAAAATATTTGATTGGGAAATTACTACATTGTGGCAATGGTTATTTCAGTCCTCAATGATATTAAACAATAATGAATATGGTTACAATATTGCCATGAATATTAATTGTCAAAATGAAAGAGAGAATGTGAGCACGTGGAAAATTGCAATATTGGTTATATAAAACAGTGAAAAAAACACCGCATTTATAGGTGTGTGTGTGTGAGAGACGGTAAATTGTGTCACTCCGTGTTGAATAAGCAAAAACAATGCTTACAAACTTTCCGGGAAGTTGTTGAATTTTTTTTTGTGTCAGCAGCAAGAGTCAGGTCTCCTTTACTTGGCTGTTATGACACGTCCTAGAACCTGTGTGTGATGCCTGTAACGGGAGGGACGAGGGTGATATTGTTGGTAGTTGTGGTGTTGGCGATGTCAGAAACAGTGTCTACCAGTGCTGGCAGTAGGGGGCGTGTCTACCAGTGCTGCAGTGGCAGTGGCAGTCGTGTCTACCAGTGCTGGCAGGAGGGGGGCGTGTCTACCAATGCTGGCAGGACTCCAGTGCCGATCTTTCTGGGGGAGGAACTTGCAGGAGTAACGACTTGGTGTGTTTGTCAGGGTGATAAGGAAGACAGGAAGCGCGGCCCAGACTGATCTCTGCCTAGCCCAGGAAGGTTTAAATCTCCGTAAAACTCTCCCGCCGAACAACGTTTTAAATTTGTAAACCTGAGGCGGATGGAACGATCTATCTGGCTCCTTCCTGTAGTAGTTGTGTTGAGTTCTGTATGCCTTGGCTCCTTCCTGCCGTGATGCTTCCTCCTTCTTTCTCTCCTACGATCCTTCTTCCATCCCTCTCTCCACCCTCTCTCCCTCCTTGCCTCCTTCCCTGCCTCTCTCCCTCCCTGGTACCACCCACCTTCTCTATCACGAGACTCTCTGCTACGGGGTACCAGGGATGAGCCCGGGACTACCAGGGAGGAGCGCGGGGCTACGTGGTAGTCTACGAGAAAAATCTTAAGGGGAAAAAGGGTGTACTTGACACCTCAGACGCTGTACATTTTTCCTCGGGTGTAATTTTGTCTTGAGGTGGCGAGAGGCTGAAGATGCTGTGATGCTGCAAGATGAAGGATGCTGTGATGCTGCAAGGTGAAGGATGCTGTGATGCTGCAAGGTGAAGGATGCTCTGATGCTGCAAGGTGAAGGATGCTCTGATGCTGCAAGGTGAAGGATGCTGTGATGCTGCAAGGCGAAGGATGCTGTGATGCTGCAAGGTGAAGGATACTGTGATGCTGCAAGGTGAAGGATACTGTGATGCTGCAAGATGAAGGATGCTGTGATGCTGCAAGGTGAAGGATGCTGTGATTCTGCAAGGTGAAGGATGCTGTGATTCTGCAAGGTGAAGGATGCTGTGATTCTGCAAGGTGAAGGATGCTGTGATGCTGGAGGATGAAGGATGCTGTGATGCTGCAAGGTGAAGGATGCTGTGACTTGACGAGCTAAATTGCGATAACTTGACACTTTTATTTCGCGGTAAAAAAGAGCTCAATTAGCACTGCACGTTGAGGCAAAATATGTGTTTAATTTGAGAGTTTTCCAGCTCTTTTGTCTAAGATGATAATGTTTCTTTTTGTATATTATCGTAATTTAAGGTTTTCGATGTAATTATTATTTTTTATGTGTAAGAAAGATGAAGTGGGTGGCAGGTGTTGAAAAATGGGCGGCTAAGTGGAAGTAATGAGGGTGTGTAGGTGGGGGGGGTGGGGGGTGGTTGGGTAGAAGGAGGGTGGGAGGAAAGGAGGTGGAAGGGTGGTGGGTGGGAGGGAGGGAAGGTGGTGCCTCCTTTAATCTAGTTGTGGATAAATTATATAACGCTAAATACCAGACTAAAACACTCACACACACACACACACAGAGAGCTTAAACTGAGTTAAGTTTTTTTTGAAAGCTCACCCGTAATTCACAGATGTTTCACTATCCAGTCATTGGAACCTTTTCTAAACACCTTTCTGCACTGTGAATGATTACACACTACTGTAGGCGGACTCAAGGCCAGCCGGCACAGGCACAGCGGGATGCCTGCTTACAGAGAAGGACGGCTGGCGTGTTTAAACGTGTTGTAATTATGTGTGGCAGACGTTATACACACAAGACCCAAACATTTGTGTCTTCCTGTTGGAACGTGTGTGTTATGGGCGTGGGCGTTCATATGTGGGCGGCCTTTATGCTATATTGCTTTAAGTGATCTTACTGTGTGATGGCTGCAAGCATTAATTAAGACTTAATCTGAGTATTACAACATTAACTAAGGAGCAGATTGTAATATGGGCGAGGGAACACATTATCACCTCTTGTGTTATGCTGTTATTCTGTTACCTGGAGATGTTCTGTATACATGTGGGAGTTCATGTACGTGTGAGGCAGACAGTTGGTGATGTGTGTGTGTACGTGCATCTCTCTCTCTCTCTCTCTCTCTCTATGTTTAATGAGGTGTGTGTGTGTGTGTGTGTGTGTGTGTGTGTGTGTGTGTGTGTGCGTGTGTGTGTGTGTGTGTGTGAAGAAGACCTGGTTAAGGCTGTAGGGTCACGCTATGTAAGTCAATAAGGTTTCTTAATTTTCGTAAGAGTAATCGTTCTCGTATTTGGATATGACATCATTATAGGACTAAAATAACTTTCCCCTTGTAACCTCCCTTAACTTACGTGGTAATAACTAACAGGAATTCCCCCATGGAGTGAGCTTAACTTAATAATAGTACTTTCTTCTATTAATAATTAATGATATTATTCGTTTAAGAATTTAATTAATTAAATCAGCTTATTAATCATACCTCATACCCTGTTACAAAATTAATACCTAAATACAGCCTCGTTACAGCTTAATTCATGTAACGTTACCTGTACCTGATGCCCTTCACCTTACCTGCCGCCACTCACCTGATGTTTAGGTTCTGGGGACGTTGAGTGTCAGAAGAGTAACAACTGGGTGCTTAGTTGTACAGTAAGGATGGGTCATCAACCTCAGAACTGTGTTGCAAGTTGAGTGGGTGAGAAATAGAACCAGGTGTTGAGACATACCGCAGGTGTTTACACTCCTGGCGTCAGCTGTTTTGGAGGTTGCTGACGTTTTCACAGGTGTCAGCAGTATGATGTCAGCTCCAGGCAGGTAAAACACAGTGTTCATGATTGTGTGTTTTTGTTAAGATAGTTTTTTTAAGTGTGTGTGTGGGGGAGGGGGGTGGAGTACGTGTATGAGGACCAGGGAAAAAATATTTAAGTTTTACAGTGAGTGTTTACTGTCCCCGACCCTCGTGCTGGTGAGACTGGACGTGATGGAGGTCGGGAGTCGGTAGTAGGAAGTCGGGGGTCGGGAGTAGGAAGTCGGTGTGTGTGTGTGTGTGTGTGAAAGAGAGCATACATATATTCTCCAGCTTTAAATTTAACATAGTGATGCAGTGCTGTGGTCTAGTGGATATAGTGCTTGCGTCCCTGTCCTTAGGGTCGACGGTTCGCGTCCAGTCGACCCAGTTGTGAATAAACAACTGACTTTACGTTTGGGAAAATGAAAGCGGTCGAGTACAGTGCCGGAAATAGAACCCTTTTTTTTTTTACCATTTTCACTGATATTCGTGTATTATGATGCTACCTTCCTGACGACTACACTACACTACACTACACAACACTACACACAGGACATAAACTCTACCTGTATAAAAGTGAAAACAAAATCATCAAGGAAGAATAATACTTTATGGTGGTAAGAAACGGTAGGGATGAAAGGAAGGGGGAGGGAAGGGGAGTTGAATTGATAAAAGAGAGAGAGAGAGATGAAAGAGTAAAGAGCTACCATATAAGACCTTCTTTTCCCTTTCCTCTTTCCTCCACTGCCTCTGTCTTTATTTACTTATTTATTCATTTCTCTTCCTCTTCTACCTCTTTTTTTCCCCAGCCAACTTCCCTTACCCCCCAGTACGTTATATCTCAATAAATAAGTCAATAAACTAGTGACCCTGATAATGTCAACTAACATTGTGGCGACACGTGTAATCCTCCGCCCTGGTTGTGTTGCTGACCAAATCACCCAACAGGTACTGTATGAGTGAGGTAAAAAGGAGCGAGATAATGATGTTTTTATCAGAGCTAGTGAGGACGCTACCAAAGTTTCCTTTTTAGTGTTGACGTTATTTTAATTTATATAGCTATTTAATGGTATGTTATCATTTAGTGTTTTGTTATGTTATAAGCACTTTAGCGTCTAGGGTCTTTAAGCGCCTGATATTAAGTCTTGGTCTCTATTTTAAACAACAGCTTTAGAAAATTAATGAAGATGTTGTATCTTATATCATGTTCATGCATAGAAGATGAGGAGGGTGAGACCACACATACACGTCTTTACGGTCTTGTGTTAGATAATATGACACAACTGACGAAGGATTTAGACAACCTTGCTGAGACAACAGGAGTCGCAGTGTTCATATTGAAATACATTGGATCTATCGGTAAATATACTTCTAAGTGCTAGTGTTACTTGGGGCGAGTGTTACGTTACATTCTCCTCCTCCAAAGGAACGTGTAAGAAGAAAGCACCTGGGTGTCTCTTCTCACTTACTCATGGCACCACGATTATGGCTGAAACGACTGATGGAAATTACACCTTGAAATTCCTTAGGGTAACTGGATGAGTTGTCTTATCCATGGTTACGGGAGAGAGAGGGGGGGGACGGAGGAAGGAATGGGGTGGAGGTGGGGGAGGAAAAGAAGAAAGGGAGTAAGAGGAGTGGAGACGGGTGAGGGGAAATGGGGTGGAGGAGGAGGAGGAAAAAGAAGAAAGGGAGGAGGAGGAGGAGGAGGAGGCAAGTAAAAGTACCGGAAGCAATCCCGCGAACCCAGACAGGCAGGCAGGCGGTGGGTGGGGGGTGGGGACCTCACTCCTCCGGCACCCAGCAGCAAACCCAAATTTTTGCCACTGTAATTTTTCAGGTCTGGCAACGGGGCCTGGCAGGTCTTTTGAGCGGTCCAAGATCAGACGCGGCCCGGTCCAGCAGCTCGCCTGGGAGTGCCAATACTCTTTTTATTCCGCCGGCTGGTCTCTCAGATCTCCCCGCACCGCTGCACTTTACATAAGGATGGCTTCTTGACGGGCGGTGTCCACTGTTTCATATGGTGAGGGAGATGGTGTGGCTATGGTGAGGGAGATGGTGTGGCTACGGTGAGGGAGATGGTGTGGCTATGGTGAGGGAGATGGTGTGGCTATGGTGAGGGAGATGGTGTGCCTATGGCGAGGGAGATGGTGTGGCTATGGTGAGGGAGATGGTGTGGCTATGGCGAGGGAGATGGTGTGCCTATGGCTATAGTGGAGGAGATGGTGTGTGGCTATGGTGAGGGAGATGGTGTGGCTATGGCGAGGGAGATGGTGTGGCTATGGCAAAGGTGACGATGTGGCTATGGTGAGGGAGATGGTGAGATGTAGTGAGGGAAATGGTGTGGCTATGGTGAGGGAGACGGTGTGAATATTGTGAGGGAGAGGGTGTGGTAATGGTGAGGGAAATGGGATGGCTATGGTGAGGGAGATGGTGTGGTAATGGTGAGGTAGATGGTGTGGCTACGGTGAGGGAGGTGGTGCGGATGTGGTGAGAGAGATGGTGTGGATATGTCGAGGGTAACGGTGAAGGGGGGAGATGGTGTGGATATGGTGTGGCTATGATGAGGGAGGTGGTGAGTAGGTATAGTGAGGGTGATGGTATGGTTATGGTAAGGGAGCCGGTGTGGCTATGGTTGTAGTGAGAGAAATGGTGTGGTTATAATGATAGAGATGGCGTGGACGATGGTCTGACTATGGCGAAGGAAATGGTGTGGCTATGGTGAGGGAAAGGGTGTGGATATGGTGAGGAGTAATGGTAGAGGTATGGTGAGGGGAAATGTGCTGTGATTGGCTGGAATTGTGACACAGAAGAAGGTGCAGTTTACGTGTAAGATTATGTCAAGTTCAGTATCTCCTAACTGTCCAGAAGACCATGAACGATAAGGAGGAGGGGGCGTTTGAACCTCTCTCTCTCTCTCTCTCTGCATAATAAGTACAAACAACATTATAGAAGGAAGAAGGGGAGGTAAGGCATGAAGGAGGAATGAGAAAGGAAGGAGGAACGGAGATGGAAAAGAAGGAAGGCTTAAGGAAAGAGAGGGTGGGAAAGAAGAAATGAGGGGGAGAAGGAGGAGGAAATAGGGAAGGAGTGAGGGAGGGAGGAGGGGGGAGAAGAAAGAACGAAGGAATGGAGACGGAGGGAGGGAAAACGAAATGGAAGAAAGAAGGAAAGAGAGGAGGAAGGAAAGATGGAAAGGGAAGGAAGAGGGAAAGAAGGAAGGAGATAAAAAGAGATGAATGAACACGTCAGCTCCGCATTAGACGCTTCACAGAAAAAAAAACCATGAGAATAAATCTTGTCTTGGAAGGCATACGAGAGTGGAAGATGGAGGGAGGAAATGAAGTGTGGATGGTTGATGGGAGGGAGTGTGGATGGTTAATGGGAGGGAGTGTGGATAGTTAATGGGAGGGAGTGTGGATGGTTAATGGGAGGGAGTGTGGGTGGTTGATGGGAATGTGGATGGTTGATGGGGTATAGTGTGGATTGGATGGTTGTTAGGAGGGAATGTGGATGGTTGGTAGGAGATTACATAAACGTGGCAGTTACCAGAGCCTGTAGTGCAAAGTGACCCTACCAACGAGAGGTGTAACGGAAACTAAGATTTGAATTTGAACATTTAAAACACATAACCGTCGGCAAAAGAAACCCGACCACTAAGAAATGTAGAATCCACTCATACAGGGGAAAGCCATGCACCGATTGGTTCCTATTTTCCATGACTTCAGTTAATGCTATTGAGTTGGTTATTTATTATTAGGTTAGGTTAGGTTGACTTGGTTTAGGTTAAGTTGAGTTGGGTTAGGTTAGATTATGTTCGGTTAAGTAAGGTTGGGGGTGGGTTTGATTAGATTAAGTTAGGTTAGGTTAAGCAAGGTTGGGTTAAGTTAGGTTGGATTTGATTAGGTTAGGTTAGATTGATATGGTGATACAAGTGGTTACGTAACGTGTGTGTGTGTGTGTGTGTGTGTGTGTGTGTGTGTGTGTGTGAGATGCTGTAGAAAGTGGGGTGGTGAAATGTAAACAATGGGTAAAGTCCTATTAAACAATGGGTAACGTCCTATTAAACAATGGGTAACGTCCTATTAAACAATGGGTAAAGTCCTGTTAAACAATATAAACAATGGGTAAAGTCCTGTTAAACAATATAAACAATGGGTAAAGTCTTAAACAATTCCTAACAAATATAAACAATATGTAAAGTCTTGGTATTATATTGTTTACTGTATCCTTCCACTTACACAAGATGCCATTTTAGCTGACGAAGGACCAAGGTGAATGCAAATTGTTCTGATTGTCACACATTCAGTATAGTATAGACTGTCTCAAGCGACGACCTCTTCAGTGATGATTATCCCTACCGCCACCCCCCACTCCCTCCTGCAGCGAGAAGCAGGATGTAGCAGAATTCCTCGTCTGGTCTCTCCAGCTCAGGGTATAGACTGTGTCAGCAACTCCTTCTGCAGTGTTCAGTGTATTGATTTGAAACTTGCCCCTGGTTTTGTATACATACAGGACCTGTGTGTTGTGGAGGGCCTTTTTTGTAGTAAGTCTTTGAGGGTATGATAATTGTGGCCTTATATGTATGTTGTTCATTTTGATGACTACAAGTAAGTTAGATAAGATCAATACAATGACCCCCCCACGGTAAGGTCAACTCAACACCTTCCCTCCTTGACTGGTTTCTGCGGCAGACTGTGACAACAAGTAAAAGCAATTTGTATTAAATCTTTATTCCTTATTCTGTGATATATATATATATATATATATATATATATATATATATATATATATATATATATATATATATATATATATATATTGATAAAATCACACGGAAAAGGGAAACAACGGAGCACCTTAGATTTCTGCCTTTATTCAAGACATCTTCAGAGTGCAACGTTTTCATTGTGGATCTACATGAAATATGTATATATATGTATATATATATATATATATATATATATATATATATATATATATATATATATATATATATATATATATATATATATATATATATATAACCCCGACAAATGTGCCCGGGTAATTTCTAACTCTTCCTCTGTTATTATCCTAATGTGAAACTAAAACAATTACGGTACGTAAAGAAATTCCTGTTAAATGCTCTTGAGAAAAACTTGGGCCATATTACGTCTTCTCAAGGACCACTTTTAAATTTTTCTGATGCCGTAAGAAACTTCAAGTTAAAACGTAGGTGATAATGAGTAAATTTGGCGGCCAGGACACCTAGAGCTAAACTGTTGAGCCGCCGGTGTTTGAGGCTCTGTGGTTAAGAGCTGTGAGATCTGTACCATAATGACTGCAATAAGCACAGCTCTAATTGGCGGAAGTGTTGAGAGTGTGTTGTCGGAGATCATCCTGGGACTGAGACTGTTGTGTTGCAGTGTTAACGATAGGATCAACTCTTCCTGCCAGGCGTCCGGGAAGGAGTGATCAAGTTTATTTCCGTTACTAACCAGTCTATTATTTCATGACGTAGTGTGACACTGGGAGTATGTTGCCTTATACTATGTAACATGTTTAGTAATTCAATCAGTGTGTAGAAGGTGTCTTAAAGGTTGCTAGTTCTTGTCCAGGTGTTAATGGGTACCTAAATTTACAGTTGGGGAAATTGATTCAATAGAGTACAGTACAGACTACATTCCCATCGTTTATACCGGCAAAAGGTATCCGCACTGCCCTCAACGCACCGTCAAGTTTACGGAACCCACTTTTACTTTTTTCAGTGTTGGGAGGAAGGTCAGACTGATTGGAAGTAATTAAGCCAAGAGTTGGAAATTTGATCTCATTAAGGGATTGTTAGAGCAGTGGGCCAGTAAAGTTTTATTAAGCCCTGTGGTGCATGATTATTGCGTGACGCTTCTTTGTACTACTCAACTGTCATTTTGTACTGTACACTGTTGGTCGTTTCGCACTGTACATAGTTGATCGTTTCGTACTGTACGTAGTTGGTCGTTTTGTACTGTACATGTGGGTCGTTTCGTACTGTACATGTGGGTCGTTTCGTACTGTACATGCAGCGTTGGTCGTTCTGTACCGTACATGTGGGTCGTTTCGTACCGTGCTGGCGTAGAGGTCGTTTTGTACCGTACATGTGGAATAAGCCTGTACTGTACATGTGGGTCGCTCTGTAATTGCAAGCAGCGTGGGTCGTTTCGTGCTGTACATGTGGGTCGTTTCGTGCTGTACATGTGGGTCGTTTCGTACTGTACATGTGGGTCGTTTCGTACTGTACATGTGGGTCGTTTCGTACTGTACATGTAGGTCGTTTTGTACTGTACGTAGTTGGTCGTTTCGTACTGTACATGTGGGTCGTTTCGTACTGTACATAGTTGGTCGTTTCGTATTGTACACAGCTGGTCGTTTGTACACACTTAAACCCCATAAATCGTTCCTTACACACTTCCAAAGTAAAGGATTTCATGTGATAACTGTAAATTATTCTGACACAACAGTGTAATATCACCTCACTTGACTTACCACGTTTTTAATAGTAATAATACACTCAAAAATAATGTTAATCCTATATTCAAAGCGACCGTGTTTACTGTGTGTAAAACTAGTGTGTAACTTTTTTATATAATCTCTTTGGAAATATATTATGACAGACACTAGGAATCCAGGTGACAGGTGGATGGACTAATAATGTGTTATTGCTATAGTTATTAGTACTTAAAACGCGACGGAACCTTACGAAATATGGATATGTTTTTGTTAGTATTGTTACAACTTCTTGGACATGACAGTACATGTGGTAAAACTCTGGTTTCTTTTGTTACATCTTCAGGTATGTTAGCTTAGGTTAGAGTTGAGTACGTTAATAATGATGTTATACTCTTATCTTTTATATTATATTTAACTAAAATATAACACTGAAATTATTGTCGTAATTATCCCTACAGTACATGATGATCTATAATGTGGCACAGTACGTGTTTGACCAGATATATAATGGTCGTGTCCTTGGCCCAGAGACGTCCAGCTCACATTAACTTGTTTAGGTCATGGTAGAATGTTGAGTCAGGCGACGTATAATGAGTTTTGTTAATTATATCAACAAAAACTCGAGATGGCCTTCAGTAATTATCATACCTCGACACACAACTACCACCACTAACCCCCACAACCGCCACTAACCTCCATAACCGCCGCTAACCTCCACAACCGCCTCCAACCGCCACAACCGCCACTAACCCCCACCTGGAGCTGAGATTTTAGTGTGGTAGAAGGCTCTTTCTGTCCGTCCGCGCGCCCGCCCGCCCGTCCGTCCGTCCGTCCGTCCGTCCGTCCGTCGTTAAGCTTAATAAACTTCATGGCCAAGGTCTCCATTGATCAACTTGCTTCTTTTTATTTATTTTTTAAACCTTTATTTTGGAGTTTTATTAATTATCCAGTATCGTGTTAGGCGTTTATAAGCTGAAGTGTAAGACGTGGGTGGTGGATTTATTACATTCAACATCCTCTTCTCTTCTCTTCTCCGCACTTTTCTTTTCGCCTATCTTTTCTCCTTTTCTCCTCTTCTATCCTCTCTTTTCCTCTACTCTTTTATTCTTCTCTCCTCACCTCCACTCTCCTTTTCTATCCTCACCTCAACTCCAGGTTTTATTCTCTCTTTCTCGTATTTAGTTACTCTGCGGCCTTCAGAAATCAAGTGTGTGTGTGTGTGTGTGTGTGTGTTCACCTCCATTACGCGGTACACAATACTGTGAAACATTCGGATTGTATTTTTTGGTCACTTAGTTGTTGTTGACCAGAAGGGGAGTGAGGTGAAGGGAACGGGTTAAGTCATTATTCTGTTGTTGTTTTATTATGAATGATATGGTGTGTAAAGTAATGGATATATTTGGATATTGATAACGATAGTATAGAAATGTACACACACACACACACACACACACACACACACACACACACACACACTACGCTTCCATTTAATGTTTGTTATGTCAAATACTAATGTAATTGTTTATTACGTAACTATTAATTCCCCTGTTTGTTTTATGTGTTTATGTACAGTATTAACACAGTTTTCTTGTTGCTACAGGTAAGCGATGGTCCAGCAGTGTGTGTGTGTGTGTGTGTGTCTTCAGGTGAGACAGGTGTTAACGTGTTACAGCATTACAGGTAAGTAACGTGTTTCTCATAGACCTTATTATCTTTTCTCCCTCTTTATAGTGTGTGTGTGTGTGTGTGTGTGTGTGTGTCGTAGTAACAGATCAATAAGCTAGGGTAAAGTGGCCCCCGGCGTTCTTCACCCGCTGATTACTGCCCAACATTTTTACGTTGAACATCACAGACCCACGACCCACGACCCCTCCGGCCCCCTTCATCCCGGCTCTCACTCTCTTCATCCCGGTTCCATCCACTCCCACCACTCCAGTTCTCTGTCTCCCTTCTGCCTTGTTCCTTCCACTCCTACTCTCTCCACTTTGGTATTTTGATTCCTCTAGCCCCCCCCCCATCACGTCATCAGAGAGCGTGAGGAGGGAGGAAAGTGAGAAGGAGGAACTGTGAGAAAAAGGCTGCATGAGGGAAGAGAAGTGGATGGATGATGAGGAAGAAGGATGTAGGAGGAAGAGGCAGAATGGGGGAGAGGAAGAAAAGGGAAAAGGAAGACGAAGAAGTTGGAGTGAAACGGAGGTGTGGGCGTGGAACAAGAAGTAAGCGAGAAATGAGGAGGAAAGTGAAGGAGGAGGAGGGAGGTGTGGGCGAGGAAGGAGGAGGAAGATGAATGAGGAGGGGGGCGGGAGAGGAAGAGGGGGGGGTGTGAGTAGGGAGGTGTGGGCAAGGAATTATAATAAGCAGTAATGGTGTGCACTGTGGGGGGGGCTCTGCATACTCGTTACCCAGAGAGGACAATCATCACTCACCCCGAATCCCCCCTCTCTCTCCTCCTCTCCTCCCCCCTCTCTCCTCCTCTCCTCCTCCCCCCCCCTCTCTCCTCCTCCTCCTCCCCTCTCTCCTACTCTCTCCTCCTCTCCCTCTCTCCTTCTCTCCTCCTCTCCTTCTCTCCTCCTCTCCTTCTCTCCTCCTCTCCTCTCTCCTCCTGTCCTCTCTCCTCCTGTCCTCTCTCCTCCTGTCCTCTCTCCTCCTCTCCTCTGTCAAAATATGATACAGACTTTCTCTCCTCTCGTTTCACCTTAATACAACCCATGTTGTATTGCTTCACTCACTATCATATTAATGTATATCAACTCCACTGTAAATATTTATACACTTATAATCTAAATATAAAATAAAATAAAATGAAAATGAATAAATAACGAAGTAATAATCGTGGTAACATTCTCATATGTTCTTACTAACACCATGTTATGTGTACTCTTCCAGATGATACTAAATGTTACATAATACTTCCTTGAGATAAATGCACAGTATATATCAGGTGCCTGCAAGAGAGCTCAGGCTGTCAACTGGCTCAGCCATGTTAATATTGTTAATATTATCGACTCTGTATCTGTATTTTTCTGGCTAAATATACTGTTTAAATGTCAATATCAATACGTAACATAGCCACGCCCTACGTAACATAGCCAGGCCCTACATAACATAGCCACGCCCTACATAACATAGCCACGCCCTACATAACATAGCCACGCCCTACATACATTACATCACCACATCCCCATACCATTGCCATATCCTGAACCATTACTATACCTCACACGCCACCACCACACCCACACCCACCTCCCCTTACACCACACCACCTCACTTACACCACACCCACCTACCTTACACCACCCACCTCCCTTACCTACACCACACCCACCTCCCCACACACCACACACCACACCTCCCTTACCCACCCACCTCACACACACACCACACCACCCCACCTCACCCCCCCCACCTCCCTTACACCCACACCTCCCACACCACACACCACCCACACTCCCACCCCACACCCACCTCCCTACACCACACTTCCACACCTACCTTCCCCACATCACACTTTCCCACCGACGTCTTCCTGCCCCTCCCCTCCCATGCAGCCTTTCCCTCTGCTCCTTTTCCATATTTTCCTCCCTGCCCACACACCCTTTTCCTTCCCCTTCCTCTCCATTGTCCTTTCCACCATCCATTCCTTCTCCCTCAGACGTTTCCCTCCCCTACAAGTCCCACCCTTTCCCATTCTCCCCCCTCCCCTCCACTCTCTACCGTCCTTCCCCCCCCTCCCATTCTCCCCCTCCCCTCCCCTCCCCCCTCCTTTTCATTCTCCCCTCCTCCCACTCTCTACCGTCCTTCCCATTCCTCCCCTCCCATTCTCCCTCTCCTCCCACTCTCCACCATCCTTCCCATTCCCCTCCATTTTCCCCCCTCCTCCTCTCCACCACCGTTATCCTATTCCCCCCTTCCCTTTCTAACACCCTTCCATTTTCCCCCTTCCCACCTCCACCTCTCTTCTCATCTCCCCCTTCCCCCCCTCCCCCCCCTCCCCCTAAGCTCGTGCGTGTCGTCACAGTAACGAGGTGGGGAAAAAACAGCTAGTCGATCCTTCAAGTGTAGAACAATAATATTTTCCCCTCCACACACACTCCTCCTCCTCCTCCTCCTCCTCCTCCTCCTCCTCCTCCTCCTCCTCCTCCTCCTCCTCTCCTCCGTCCCTTCACAGTGGTCTCATCCTTCATCCCCCTCACTCTTCCCTCCCTTCTCTTCTCTCTCTCCTCCTTACTCCATCCTTCTCCTCACTCTACCTTTCCCTTCGCCGTTATCTCCCTTTAATCTTATCGTCTTTCCTTCGCCCCCCTATTCTTCCCCTCCTTCCCTTTACCACCCCCCCTTCCTTTCTCCCCTTACTCTCCCTTTTTTTCTACCTTCTTATATTTCTTTCTTCTTTTCCTTATTCGGTGTTGATGGTGGTTGTGATGGTGGTTGTGGTGGTGGTTGTGGTGTTGGTTGTGGTGGTGCTTGTGTTAGGATAGAAGGTGGTGGTTGTGGTAGTAATGAGAGTGATGATGGTGATTGTGGTTAGAATGAAAGTGAGAATGATGATGGTGGTTGTGATGATGCTTGTGATGGTGGTTGTGGCCGGAGTAAGAGGATAGTTGTTATTGTGATTGTGTTAGGAATGGGAATGATGGTGATGGAGGCGATGCTTGTTGTGGTTACGTTATTGTAGCGGTTGTTGTTGTTGGTAGTTGTTCTCGTTGGCTCCGCTTTGTCGTATTTAATGTTTGATGAGAAAAGAGCAGAAGAGAATCGACCCTTGAGCTGCTGTGAATTACTCTCTCTCTCTCTCTCTCTCTCTCTCTCTCTCTCTCTCTCTCTCTCTCTCTCTCTCTCTCTCTCTCTCTCTCTCTCTCTCTCTCTCTCTCTCTCTCTCTCTCTCTCTCTCCGCAATGCGTCATTTTGGACAGTGAATTGTTAGGTATCACTGGGTTCAAGTATTAAGTGTACATGATGTAGACACGGGAGGGACACACTACACCATCACAGACTTTTACCAACAATATTACCCAAAAAAAGTCCTGCCATTTTACACCCAGCTGACCTGCCCTGGATCATCCCTCGTGGTAGGTCACTTATGCTGCCGTAAAAATGGGTCTATTTCTTCCTCAGCAACGTAAATTCCGGTGTCGCCTGAAAAAATTTGAGATCCCAGCTTATTTCACGTAAAGATTAACCACTTTAATTCTAACATGACATTACTAACTTAATTTTAACTTACCTAACCCGCCAGGTAGAATTAAGGTGATTAATCTTCAGATGAAATAAGATGGGGTATCTAACCTTCAAATGATCCCAAATTCGTGACATTCTCCGTGCTGATGTGTTGCTGTCCTGCCGACCTGCAACACCTGGTATATATGGTTTGGGGAATGAAGGTGTGTGTACATAATACGTGCACCTTCCCACCCCCACCTGATCAAATTATTTATTGCTCATTCTGCTGCTGTATTTTGACGCCTCCCAGCTCTCTTACCCATGACCAACGTGATGCTGGAGTTATAAAATCTCCAGGCGGCAGTCAGGGTTAAGTGCTCCTCCACTCCCACTAACCTTGATAGTAACGCGCTATAAGGTCCCCCCGGCACGAGCACAATAAATTCATCTCCCAGATAAGCAAAATGTCCCGCTGACTGACAAACTTCACACATTTCTCCAATACCGAAAACAACGACTCTACAATCAGCCAGCGAGTTACAACACGTTGATATCACCCTGATCACTATCCTGATCTACGAGGCTATTGTGTTTGGGTGAACCTATACCGACGCTGCTGGTTGACAGTATGAAGATCTTCACCACTCACTGCCTTGTTAGCTTCCCAGACTTTGTCTTCGCATTCTGGAAACACACAAGACCTCTGGCTCTCGCCTTTGTCGAGTTCACCTAAGATTTCGATTTAGTCAACCAAAACATAATTATCAACAAAGCCATCAACCTTGGCATCTGGAGCAGTCTCATTTCATGGCTTGAAGACTTCCTTAGCGAATGCCTCCATGTTCACGCTTCTGAGAAGCTGTCTCCATCTTTCACCTGCAGCATCTCCCAGGGCAAAGGGATGGGACCTCTCTGCTTCCTCATCAACGGTGACCTGTGGATTATTCCACTTGAGATGCATCTTAACCTAATCACCAGTGGTGTTAGTATTGACTACACACTTCGTTACACAATTAGCAATCTCTCGGAGTTTCCCGGCACCAACCACGTTACTTTCCAGCATATTGAGACCAGTGGCTGTGTACGTTAGCTTCGCCTTGACCTTGTTCCACCTCCTCTCTGTGTGTCCCAGCGGCCTCTAGATTACGTATTCCACTAAACTGCTCGGCATCATTATGGAAGACAAAGGCAGCTGGAAAAAAACACTTCATTTCTATCGCAAGATCTCCTCCCTATCGTCATTACATCCCTCATCGTCTCCAGTAATCTTGGACTCAGTACGTGTTAACTCAGAACAGTGAAACAACCTTCTTACTTCCTAAACTCACGTACGCTTCCCCTGTCTGGCCTCCTACACCACAGGGACTAGTAGAGTGACTGCAGAAAAAGGCGTGCAAGATTATTCTCCGTTGGTCTTCGCCGGCCATCAAGAGTCTCTCGGTACTCTGACTCTCTCTCAGTCTCTAACCATCATCGTGACCTCATCAGTCAGTTTGGGGTAAAGCTGCGGCATCATCCACGTTCTATCACCTGTGTTTTATCAGCCCCCTCTCCCCCCCCCCACTTCCACACACACCACCACCTCCACATTCGTCGTGTACCGCATCTCATCTGATGTAATGCTCGCACACGCATGTAAATAGATTTCGGTGAATGTATCCGCTTACGCAGTCGTAAAATTCCCCCACGGTCCGATAAATCAAATAAAAGAGGTAGCTCCTATCTCTCAGCTCTCCCCCGCCCTCCCACCCCCATGCCTCCCACCTCCTCCTCCGTCTGAGCTGCCGCTGCCTCCTGACTCCTCCATCTTGACTTTATGAGACTGTCATGCGCGTAAATGTGTTGGAGAAATAGAGCGTTCATGTGCGTTTTTCTTGGCGTAATTGAGAGACTTTACGCCTTCAACCCGACTTTACGAGACTGGCATGCGTAAATAAGTTTGCGTAATAAGGTGCCTCGCGTGTCTGTGTGGGTGTAATTGAGGGGCCTAGACGTCTCTTACAGACCTTTGTAAGACCGTCATGCGTAGATAAGTTAGCGTATATAGAGCGTCTCTGTGTTTCCCTCTTGGAGTAATAATGAGACTTACGCCTCCACCTTGACTTTACGAGACCGTCATGCGTAAATAGTTTGGCGTAATGAAGTGTTTCTGTGCACCTTGGCGTAATATACACTACCTCCTGTTGCTTTGGACTTATGTGAGATGCTTTTATGGTGGACGTGAAGAAGGAGAGGGATGAACTGTGGTAGACGGGAAGAGAGAGGGATGATGTGTGGTAGACGGGAAGAGAGAGGGATGATGTGTGGTAGACGGGAAGAAAAAGATGGTGTGTGGTGGACGGGAAGAATGAGAGAGGGATATTGTGTGGTAGACGGGAAGAGGGGGTTGATGAATGGTGGACGGGAAGAAAGCGAGACGGATATGTGAGGTGGTCGGGAAGAAAGAGAGAGGGATGATAAGTTGTGGACGGAAAGAAAGAGAGACGGATGAGGTGTGGTAGACGGGAAGAGGGGGTTGATGAGTGGTGGACGGGAAGAAAGCGAGACGGATATGTGAGGTGGTCGGGAAGAAAGAGAGAGGGATGATAAGTTGTGGACGGAAAGAAAGAGAGACGGATGAAGTGTGGTAGACGGGAAGAAGGGGTTGATGGGTAGCAGCTGTCAGTGGGTGGAGGGAAGTTATTACAGTATTGGTCATCACGGCTGGCGGACTCTTGATTGACGGCCTCCTCCCGCCCCTCCCTTCCCTTCCTCCCTCCCTCCACACACACACAATGTTTCCTCCATACCCTCCAGGCTCCCCCCTCCCCTCCCCCCCCCACATGTTCTTGACTCTCTCCACACACTCCAAGTTCCCTCCACATATACTCAAGACTCCCTTCACTCACTCCAGTGGCTGTCTAATGGTGGTACCGTTGTCCTGGGTGATGGTAAGGTTAGTAGAACGTTGACGTTGACGTTTTGTAATGGTATGACTCTCTCTCTCTCTCTTTATATATATATCTTAACGGTACTACCCTTTCTAATGTTACCCACTTTCGGTATCTCGGCTCCTACCTGTCCACCACCGCGGACATCAATGAAACGATTCAACATCGGATCAGATGTTTATCTCAAGCTTTTGGCAGACTCCGAAACCGTGTCTTCGGCTGTAGTGAGCTGAAATTGTCTACAAAGTTACACGTATATCGAGCAGTGGTCCTCCCCACCCTGCTATACGGCAGCGAGACTTGGGTTACATACAGGAGGCACCTCAAGGCACTTGAAAACTTTCACCAACGTGTCTACATTCCATCCTCCGAGTTCGCTGGGAAGACAAGAGAACAAATGCCAGTATCCTTGGTAGGAGCATCGAGGTTACCATTATCCATGAACAACTACGCTGGAGTGGCCACGTTACAGCACGTAACGCACCACACAAGATGGTGTCTGTACTTTCGAGTTAGCCCGACTGTAAACCGAGGCAGATAAGCGCCAGCGCCGGAAAGACGCTGCCACCGCCCCTCCCGCACTCGATGCAGCCCTCCACATGTGTAACATCTGTGACAAACTCTGCCGGTCCCGTATCGGCCTCTTTAGTCACCTTAAAACTCACCAATGAAGGTGACATCCCTAATAACTTATATCAGTGTATCATACCTGGATGATCGTCATACTCGATTCCGAGTGACAGCAAAGTAGTAGTAGTAGTGTAGTAGTAGTAGTAGTAGTAGTAGTAGTAGTAGTAGTGTAGTGTGTGTGTGTGTGTGTGTGTGTGAGGAGGAGGAGGAAGGGTGTTATCCTCTCTTATCGACTACTTGTGTTTATCGTCAAATATCGTCGATACGTGCCTGAACTGGCTTGTCTCTTGTGTATATTCCTCAGGGATATTGCCTCTTACCACTCTGCCACCACCGCCGCCGCTGCCACCACCTCCCCTGCCACCACCTCCCTGCCACCACCTCCCCTGCCACCACCCCTTCCTGTTCCTACTGCTGCTGCTATCACGGGAGTTTCCTCTGCCACCGTTCCGCCACCAGCTGGTACTGTGGGCATCACGACTACTACTACCACCACCGCCGCTGCCGCTCGTATCACCACCCTGCCACCACCATGGCAACCGGATGAGCCACCGCCCAGCCACAACCATGGCGTCCTCCATGACCGCGGCCGCCGCTCGTGCCACCACCCTGCCACCACCACGGCCGCTGGAGTTCCTCGCTCATTTCCTGGGATTTGTCTGGTGAGGAGAAGCGTATTTAATGAATGAATTGACTCGTCTGGCCCCGGGCTCTCCCCTCCCCTCCTAACCCCCCCCCCTCTCCTCCGCTCCCCTCCTCTCTCCCCCCCTCCTTCTTACCCCTCCCCTCCTCCTGCCCCTCCCCTCCTCCCCTCCCCTCCCTCCCCTCCCCTCCCCTCCCTACCCCTCCCATCCCACCTCTTCCCTCCCTCCTCTCTCCCTCCCTCCCTACCTCTCCCCTCCCCTCTCCCCTCTCCTCCCCTCCTCCTTCCTCTCTCCTCCCTTCCTCCTCCTCCTCTCCCCACCTTTTTTTCCTTCTCTCACCATCATTTTCACCCTCTCATACCTCCCCTCTCCTCCCCATACATCCTTGACCTACCCACCCCTCCCTCTCCACTCTCCTCTCTCCTTCATCCCTCCTATCCTACCCGACCTCTCTCAATCCAACTTCTACACCCTCCCCAGACTCACCCTCCTCCCCACCCTCCCCACCACCTCTAGTCTCCCCTTCAAGAGCAACGATTTGAAAACCCTAGAACCTCAACCACAAAACCAAAGAATCGTAAAAATTTTGATCCTTTGTCACAGATCATTAAGAAAAATTCATTATCCCAGAACTTAGAACCTTATGAACTCAGTATACATAACGTTAGAACCTCTTAATCCCAGAACCTTAGTCAGAGAACTTAAAACCTCGTAACCTCAGAACATTAGAACCTCATTGTTCCAAAACATAGAACCCCAGTCTCTTAAGCACAGAATAATAGAACCTTAATGCCCAGCACCGAACCCTATTCTCGTAACTCTAAAATTTTAAACCTCAGATTACTCCCCAGGTGAATACTATTTCGCTCTTGATATTGACAGTGTTGCCAGAACCTTGTAAGCGTATTGATAAAGTTGCCAGAACCTTGTGAGCGTATTGACAAAGTTGCCAGAACCTTTTGAGCGTATTGACAAAGTTGCCAGAACCTTTTGAGCGTATTGACAGTGTTGCCAGAACCCTGCGAGCGTATTGAGAGTGTTGCCAGAACTTTGTAAGTGCATTGTCAATATTGCCAGAACTTCTTGAGCATATTGAAAGTGTTGTCAAAACCTTGTGAGCGTATTTACAAAGTTGCCAAAACCTTGTGAGCATATTGAAATATTGCATAAAACGTCGCCGTGTGTGTGTGTGTGTGTGTGTGTGTGTGTGTGTGTGTGTGTGTGTGTGTGTGTGTGTGTGTGTGCGTGCGCGTGCGCGTGTGTGTGTGCGTGAAAAGTGCCGTTGTATTAATAATAATATTTTATTACTGTAATTATTATTGTTATCAATTAATATTTAGTTACAATTCTCACTGTTTACAGGTATTTGATACATTGTTCAGGTGGGTTGACGTTTGACCGAATATTTGATGTATTTTTTTAAGGCAGCCGTCAACCAAAAGTGGATCCTTGGATTTTTTTGGGACCATTAAGTGAAATTCCTAATTATTTGCGTATCTCTAATAAAATTGAGGCCTTATCAATATTTTCTTTGCTTATATGTGGTTGGATATTTTTTGCGTAGGCGTGGATATGAGTGTGAATACTGGATAGTATGTGGGTACTGGATGGGTGTGGGTTTGGAGGTAAGATATAGGATAGGTATGGGCGGGTTGGTATGGATAGGATGGATATGGATGGGTACTGGATGGATGTGGATATGGTATGGGCGGGGATGTGGATATGGACGTGAATATGGTGATTGTTAGGTGGTGTCGGCATGGGTGTCGGTGTGGGTTCAGTGTTGGGTTTGGTCATGGGTTTGGTGGTGGGTATGGGTGTGGGAAGAGGAGATCACTGTCTCCTCCTCCTCCTCATCTTTCTCTTTACTAAGGTTTCCTCCTATTACCCTCTTTCCGTGCTTCCCCCTCCTTCTACCCTTCCGTTTTCGTTCCTCTTCCTCCTCTTCCCCTCATACCTCCTCCTTTTCCCCTCTTACCTCCATCCATCAATCCCTCCTTCCTCTTACTTCCCTCCCTCCTCCTCCCCCTCCTCTTAACTCTTCCTCCTCCATCAGACCGGATCATAAAACTTAGCCAAGGATGGAGGAAACACTTCATAATCATTAACTATTTTAAGCGTTGCCCATATGGGAATCAATTACTCTCTCTCTCTCTCTCTCTCTCTCTCTCTCTCTCTCTCTCTCCTTGTAATTGGAGCATTTCTGTAATTTAGAATTAATTAGGGATTTTTATGCTCCTAATTTTTTTTTAAGTATTTCTGGAACTCGTCGGGTTTTTTCTTTTCTTTTTTTGTTAGATTTTTTTTTGTCCCTTTTCATGTTTTTTTTCGGTTTTGTTTTTGTTTTTTTACATTTGGTAGGTTTTTTTTGTGTGTGTTAATTAAGGTTTTTATACTACTGTTTCAATTCCTCATATATGGTTTTTTTTGTTTTTTTGTTTTTTTAGTTTTCATATCGTTTTTTTCCCTTAAATATCGTTGACTTTCGTTGGTTTTTAGGATTGATAAATATTGAATCTTTTTTTACGGTTTTAATTATATTTTCCTAAGTGGTTTTTAATTTGTTCTTTGTTATGTTCTTGTTGATGTATTGTTAATATTGATGTTAGTAATGTTAAGTCGTTGTTGTTGTTGTTGTTGTGTGGCATAGACTTGCCTATTTTTTGGTAAGATTTAATTAAGGTTTTTATCTTGGTTTATTTTTTTGGTGACATAATTAAAGTCATTGTGTTTAGAGTTATAATCCTGACCTCTTGTGTCGGTGTATGTGTTGGGGGGGGGGGAATTAATGTGTGTCTTTGTAGGGATGTGTGTGTGTGTATTATGGGAAATATGTGTGGAGGTGAATGTGTGTGGGGTGAACATGTGTGTGTGTGTGGGAGGAATGTGTGTGGGCTTTGTTTTCATGTCATAACTTCTTGAAAAACTTAAATGAAACTTACTCTATACGCTTGTTTAGATGGCTTGTGCGTAATGAGTTAAATTAAGGCTGGCTAATTAGACATTGTGGCTCGTGATAAATAATGCAGAAACTTAAGTAAGCTTTGTTAGGTCTTGGGGAAACGAGGAAACTCATTATTTACACGTGCTAAGAAGCTGTGATTGGTGGACGTTGTTGGTCCTTTTGTTCTGATTGGTCGATATTGTTGGTAGCTGTGTTATGATGGGTCGACATTGTTCTCTTGTAAACGTCACAACCTCTGGCTAACCTGACCTGACCTGACCTGACCTACTTATGATCGAACATCTTAAGATAACTTTACACGGTGAGGCTCAGGTCATGTACATTGACCTTGAGTGATACAGCCGCTGCAAACACACGTCGAGTCTCTCCTCCACCTCCTCTTGTGGTCGTACTCCAGCTGAGTTACAGACGACCCCCCTGAGGACCACCATTACCTTCGAGGACCACCACGACCCCCTCAGAGGACCACTACGACCCCCGAGGACTATAAAGACCACCACGATCATTGTTATTTATTTATTTATTTATTTATTTAGATATTCATTTATTTATTTATTTATATATTTATTTATTTATTTATTTAGATATTCATTTATTTATTTATTTAGATATTTATTTATTTATTTATTTATTTAGATATTTATTTATTTATTTATTCATTTAATTATTTATTGTCATCTCGGGTTCTCAAGTAGGCCTATGTGTAATTATTCTAACATTGCTGTACTGGAGTGAAAAACAAAAACAAAATCCTAAAAATTATAATTAAGTTTAAAAGTCAAGGAGAAGCAGAAGATCAACTGTAGGAAGAATAAGATAATGGTTGGTGATGAAGAATTCTGGTAAATGAAACGAAAAAAAAAGTATTTAAAATATGAAATTATAATAGCAATTTAATTATACCAAAGACGATTTTAATTTTTTTGTAATTGAAAATAAAAGTTTTTTTTTTATATATCTGGTTTAATACTGTAATATATGATTTTCTGTATGCCTAAATAAGTTACGTAGTGTCTATGTATTTTATATGTGTTTTAGTGCTGTAGTTCTGTAGTTTAGAATTATTATTATTTTTTTTTTGCATAGATTTCATAATGTTTTTGTTTTTTTCTGGGTGTTTGTGTATTGATGGTAATTGTGTGTAGGTTGAGAACTATTGTAAAGGTCTTTTGTTGTTATTGTTATGTAGGATGGTTGTTAGTGCCGAATGATCAATTAGTGTCAGCTATATGAGGTATATATAAGAATGTTAAGGTTCAATGATAAAAATATTTTCAACTACATGGGAAAGATTATTAGGTCTAAATGATCAGTAATTATTTATCTCTACAAAGAATTACTAAATATTTCATTAATGATCAATTATTAACTGTTTGATATCTACAGAGGTAAAATTATATCCGATTATCATTAACTTTACCTGGAAATAATAATCGATTATTATCTTAAAAGTGATTAATGATCGATTAATTATTAGTTATCAAGTTACGAATAATTGGATTAATGGTAGACGATTATTACTATACGGGAATAATCGAATGTTATAAACTCTACTGTATTAATAATCGATTATCATCAACTTGACTGGCAAATATAATCGATTAATAAAATATACGAGGGAATGATTAATGGATTATCTACTGGGAATAAATAATCGATCATCGGCATTACTTAGTAGAATTAATTATAGATTATCATCAACCTGAAGCCAATGGATTATCAAAGTAATTATTGAACTTTCTCCTTTCTTCTTGTTTATCATTCTTTCGTCTATCTCACTCTCTTCTTTGTTCCCTTTCAGTTCTCATCTTCATTCCTTTATTATTTCCCTTCGCTTTGCATCTTATTCTTTTCTTCTCTGTTTTTTTTTTATTTTTTAATTTCTTCTCTTTCTCATTATCTTCGCTTCATTTTCCGTCCCTTCACCTTTCTCACTTCTTGTTTGCTTTGCGTGTTCTTCCTTCGTTATTATTCTGTTGCTTCTCTTCCCCTTTCCTTTTATTCATTTTTTCCTCTTTTTACTTCACTTCCTCCCCCCTCTCTCCCTCCATCCCTTCATTATCCCTTCCACCCCTCCACCGTCCCCATTCCTTCCCCTCCCTTCCTCCCCTCACCCCTCCCCATTCCTCAATCCCTTTACTCTCCTCTTCCCTCCCCATTCTTCCACCCCATCCCTCCTCATTCCAACCATCAAACACCTCCCTCCTTAACTGCCCAACTGCGCGTCATCAGAATGTGACAAATGGGTGGGGTAAAAAGCACCAATCAGATATGAGGAGCAGGTATCAATCACCAACCGGGTCGTTACCCTTGACGACCGTCCACCATTCAGACGATGACGAGGGTTCTGCGCACCTATCACGGGTAAAGAGGGTACTAGAGAAGCTGTTGGTAGATAAGAGGTCGTCGAGGGGGTCGTGAAAGGTTGTCAGGATTGTGAGGGTGGGGGGGAGGGGGGGTCGTCGCGACAGGGTGTCATCGTGAAGGGGTGTCGTCATGAAGGGGGTCGTCGTGAAGGGGTTTAATCGTGAAGAGGGGTCGTTGTGGGTTGGTCATTGTTAGGGGTGATACGGAGATGGTGTTGGTGAAAGTCCGGTCAATATTGGGGTTCTCTCGTCCAGGTCAGGTCAGGTCAGGTCAGATCAAATTAAGCTTTCAAGATTCTTAATTTAAGTACCTCTCATCTCTCATTCTCACACAACAGCCAGGCTCTGAGATCATAACTATATAAACGGTCTGATAAAAAATGGTCAGTTCAGGAAAAACGGGAACCAGGAGAAAACGGGAATCATAAAAAAACGAAAACCAATGGGAAAACGGGAATCATAAAAAATGGGAAATTAGTGAAAATGGGATTCATAAAAAACGGAAAGAAATTTGGGGTAACTTAACTCATCCATAAATATGCCCACTCCATAGACTTCAGTTTCAGTATCACATTATCATCACCATTATCGATTATGTTACAAAATATAGAGAAATATGCATAAACAATTACCAAGCATTGACGAGTAATAAAGACTACCCTCAAGTTATATAGAGATGATAAAAAAACACTTCAGATATTAAATTAGTTTCCTCATATTAATACTAGATAGTTCCTGTAGCCCCATCATCTTTCTGAGGCAATAATTCCTGAATGGAGTTAAATTTCAATGACCAGTGAGTTCATAACCTCTCGAATTTTCATTGTCTTCTTTAAAACAATTGTCAATATTGAATAGCTGGTGTAGGTGTATGTTATATTATTTCCCTCCATTGTTTTAAACATATTTCACTCCATTTGATTATTTTAACTTAATGAACTAGTTACGTATAATGTTAGGTTGATGTTTATACTAAATATTTGCCTGATGTTGTGTAAAGTGTGATGATGTTATAATGATGTAATGTTTTATGTGAAAAAAAAAATGTTTGTGTGAATAAAAAAAAAAGTGACTGGTGGTTTTTAAAAGGATGAGTTAAGTCCCTTGAGATATAAGTAAGGGATGAGGTAATATTTGGACAGTTTGAGTGGGTGGCTGAGAACGCCACTAACTGAATGATTGGGAGAATGACTTAGTTCTTACTTTCTTGATGATGATGGTGATGTTAGTGATGATGATAGTGATGATGATAGTGATGATGGTAGTGATGATGATGATGATGATGATGATGATGATACTGATATTGGTATTGATGATGATGATAGTGATGATGGTGATAATGATAGTGACGATGATGGTAGTGATGATGATGGTGATGATGATGATGATGATGATGATGATGATGATAGTGATGATGATAGTGATGATGATGATGATGATGATACTGATGATATTGGTAGTGATGATGATAGTGATGATGATAGTGATGATGATGATGATGGTGGTAGTGGTGAGTGATGGTGGTGGTGGTGATGGTGATGGTGATGAGTGATGATGATAGTGATGATGATAGTGATGATGATAGTGGTAGTGATGATGATAGTGATGATGATAGTGATGATGATAGTGATGATGGTAGTGATGATGATAGTGATGATGATAGTGATGATGATGATGATGATACTGATGATATTGGTAGTGATGATGATAGTGATGATGGTGATAATGATAGTGATGATGATGGTAGTGATGATGGTGATGATGATGATAGTGATGATGATGATAGTGATGGTGATGATGATGATAGTGATGATGATGAAGATGGGAGAGTTCACCCTGTTAGTTCCAGCTGTTGTTGATGCTCATCGCCTTCGGCCCTGTGTGTTCTCTACACCTCGACTCATATAGCACGGTACACCTCGACTCATATAGCACGGTACACCTCGTCTCATATAGCACGGTACACCTCGACTCATATAGCACGGTACACCTCGACTCATATAGCACGGTACACCTCGTCTCATATAGCACGGTACACCTCGACTCACGCCTGCTGGTGCCTCGGCTCGCCTGCTTTGGTGCCTCGACTCATAGCACGGTACACCTCGTCTCCTGCTCTTTGGTACCTCGTCTCGCCTTGGCACGGGTACACCTCGACTCACTTCTGCTTTGGTGCACCTCGTCTCATATAGCACAGTACACCTCGGCTCATATGGCACCATTTTACCTCTCGACTCATATAGCACAGTACACCTCGACTCGCCCTTATTTTGGTACACCTCTCGACTCATATAGCTTTTGGTACACCTCGTCTCATATAGCTTTTGGTACACCTCGGCTCGCCTGCTTTGGTACACCTCGACTCATATAGCTTTGGTACACCTCGTCTCATATAGCACAGTACACCTCGGCTCACTTATGCTTTTAGTACACCTCGACTCATATACTTTGGTACACCTCGACTCGCCTGCTTTGGTACCTCGGCTCATATAGCACAGTACCTCGTCTCCTCCTGCTTCAATGCACCTCGACTCATATAGCACGGTACACCTCGACTCATATAGCACGGTACACCTCGACTCATATAGCACGGTACACCTCGACTCATATAGCACGGTACACCTCGACTCATATAGCACGGTACACCTCGACTCATATAGCACGGTACACCTCGACTCATATAGCACGGTACACCTCGACTCATATAGCACTGGACACCTCGTCTCGCCTGCTTTGCAGTACACCTCGGCTCACCTGCTTTGGTACCTCGACTCACTGCTTTGGTACCTCGGCTCACTTATAGCACTGGGCACCTCGTCTCGCCTGCTTTGGTACACCTCGCTCACCTGCTTTGGTACACCTCGACTCACCTGCTGGTACACCTCGCTCATATGCTTTAGTACACCTCGGCTCGCCTGCTTTGGTACACCTCTCGGCTCACGCCTACACCTCGACTCATATAGCACGGTACACCTCGACTCATATAGCACGGTACACCTCGACTCATATAGCACGGTACACCTCACCATAGCACTGGCACTGTCTTTGCGAGGAATGGTACCTCGACCATATAGCACGGTACACCTCGACTCATAGCACTGACACCTGTCTCATATAGCACGGTACACCTCGACCTATAGCACGGCACACCCGACTATAGTACGGGTACACCTCGACTCATATAGCACCGGGACACCTCGTCTCATATGTACACCTCGACCATATAGCACTGGACACCTGTCCTGCTACAGTGAATGGCACACCCCGACCATATGCACGGTACACCCGACTCATATAGCACGGTACACCTGTATAGCACTCATATAGCACGGTACACCTCGACTCATATAGCACGGTACACCTCGACTCATATAGCACGGTACACCTCGACTCATATAGCACGGTACACCTCGACTCATATAGCACGGTACACCTCGACTCATATAGCACGGTACACCTCGACTCATATAGCACGGTACATGGAAATTATCAGAATTGCCTGTTAAAAGCTGTTCCTTGTCAGCCAATAATGTTTCTCTCTTGACTGATACATTGTTCAAAACTGTGTTCTCCCAAGACATAACACATTAACACTGAACATGTTCTTGTACGTGGATGCAGGACTAACCCTTATGTGGAATAAAACCTCAACATTTTAATATATTATAATGTGAATAGGAAATAAACCTACATTAATAGCATAGTATAATGTATATGGGGGAATGACCAGTGTTCGTGGAGGCAGTCACTCACACCCCCAGTGCTTGATTAAGGACACGAGGAAGTGGAGGATCTTTGTATGTCTTCTGCTTGAGAGATTTACAAGCGTTAAGAGACGTGAAGACTCGGTGTTAGACTGGGGAAGAAAGTGTTAGAGAATTGGGGTTAAGCCTCGGGAGGATGGACGTGTGGCTTCTCTGTGTTTGGTCTCGTATAATTGTGGACTGTGACTTGAGGTTTATAGCGATCACAGGTGTGGACAGGTGATGTGTCTTGTGTGTGGTGTTGTGTGGTTCAGTTATGTCTTGTTCTGTGTGTTTGTGTGTGTTCTGTGGGTTTTTGTGGTGTGCATTTTGTGTGTGTGTGTGTATAAAAGAGAGAGAGAGAGAGAGAAAGAGAGAGAGACTAACCAATGGAAGATAACATTGATTCCTCTCATAAAAAAACTATTACTCTCCACCGTGTTATTTATCATCCAGCCAATACGAATAATTCCCAAACTTACATGAATATCCCCAGGTTGTGTTGACTGCAGCGGAGGCATGATTGATATTCATTACCATACCCCCAGAGAGTCAGCTGAGGAGAACTGTAATTTTCACTCGACACGTTTGCCAAGTGATACCAGGGACGCTGTGCTCTCCAGTGACAGGAAGGATCTGGGTCCAGGTTGGAAGGGGGAAGATTCATGCATTAGATAATTCAACGTAACTGGGTCAAAGAGAAGACATTAAGGTATATGGTTCAGAAAGTCTTGTAATTTCGGATCACCTGAAGACTAGCCCCCGCCCCCTTCCCCACAACACAGCTTATTTCAACTGATGTTTAGGAACTCTTATATGACCTGAAGAAAAGGGGTTGAATCGGGTTAGGGTAGAGAAGTTTAGTTATATTAGATTAGGTTAAGTTAGGGTTAGGTTAGGTTAGGTTAGGTTAGGTTAGGTTAGGTTAGAGTAGGTTAGGTGTTTAATTATCAAGTGAAATAAACTGGGGTGCTTAATCTCTTAATTTCGGCGTAATTTTGTCTGCCATCTTGGATCGTAGTGTGAGTGAGGCGGGTAGATGAGCCCTCACACCTCCAGTTAAAGGGGGGGGGGTGGAGGGGGAATTCAACGTAGACTTCTCTTCCACACCGGAGTCTATATAGGGCTGTCTCTGGGGTACGGGGGATTTCCATTGAATATCCATCTCATTCACCACCATCTGTCAGGTTTTACCGTCTGTGTAATGTAATGTAATGCCCAGCTTATTCCAGTGATACACGTGTCGTTTTCACTTTATTTTCGTGTAATTAATTGGTTTCCTTGTTCCAGCGTTACGTTTAGTCGGTGTGTTCATAGTGTTCTCGTTAGAGGTTTTTTTAATGACTCGGTACAGACTCATCCCCTGGCAGTTCTTCCCTTACTCAGTGGTTTAAAGTTACAGGTTAATGAGCCCAAGTGATCATCTGGCCAGGACCTCAATGATGATTAGTTCTTGTAACAGCTACTTAGCGAGTCGTTATCCCACTTTAACCAGTAAGAACTAAATGTCAGAGAGAGAGAGAGTTTTTTCTAGTGCTTAAGCTGCGATTTTGAAATGAAATGCAAATTGGCTTCTCTTCTTTGTGCCGCCGCCTAGACTATTAGAGCGAAAATGTCGCGAGGGTGATAAACGTAGGAGACCCGGATGTTGTAACTGCAGTGGTCGGCCATAAATTACGGCGTCTGCCACACACACTTCCCTCCCGCCCCGGGTTTTTTGCCTCACAATGGGCGACTGATCCTTTAAAGGGAAAGTCTAGTCTGGTGTTGGCCATGCATCTTCTCTCTGTAGGAGGAATGGTGGAGGGAGGCGGCGGGCGGTGGCGGCGACCATCTCCCTACTACTGCTCTTGCTGATGGAACTGCCGCGAGTAGAGGGGGTAAATAGGGAGCTATTTTTTGCGACTTCCTTCTGCAGGAGAAATGCAGCAACCATCCCCCTATTACTGGTGCTGACGCCCTGTTAATGTAGGTACCGGGGAGATGGGGGCGACTCACTTCAGCAGGAGAGAAGAAGGGTGGCGACCATGTTCTTGCTTCTGCTGATGGAGGGGAGGAACTGTTTCTTGGCGACTTACTTCTTCAGGAGAGGAGACGGCGCCGGCCATTCCCCGACTGCTGTTAAGGTTCAGCTTGATGGAGCGCCCGGAGGAGGGAACCATCTCAGTGTCCTTCTTTTGCAGGAGGGAAGAGTATGTGGGCGGGTCTCGAGTTCTGGTTCTGGCTGTCGAGGTGAGTCTCGGGATGGATGATGATGGAAAGACGCTGACTAAAGTGCCTTTATGTACAGTCAGAGAAAAAATTCGCGTTACACTTACCGTGCCTAAGTTCTGAAACTCATGACGAAGAATTTGGGGTAAAGTTCTCCGTTCAGACTCCAATCTCGAAGCTTTGTTGTCACTTTATCCAGATTCTTCGTCGTGGGGTTCAGAACATAACGCTAAGGGGTTAACACGACTTTTTTCTTTGAATGTACCATCCGTCTCTTTGTGTGGCCACAAGAACTGTTGTTAACTTCCTGGTTTCGTTCCACGTAGCCACACGCCCCCGTTAACCTTCTGATGTAGCCACACGCCCTGTTAACCTCCTGAAGTACCCACATGCCCCCGTTAACTTCCCGATGCAGCTACACGTCCCCGTTAACCTCTTGAGTTAGTCACACGCCTCCGTTAACCTGCTGGGGTAGCCCCGTTGACCTGGTGGCGGGGGTGGCAACAGGCGAGGGTTCGTTCCCGCCACCAGCCGCCTTAATGTATTCTGAAGAGAGTTGACGTCATTTCCTGAGTTATGGCTCATTGGAAATTTCGGCACTTCTTGCACAGCTCGAGCTCTCATATATCATGGAAAGTTTGTAGGTTCAATTGCCCGTACGGCGTGCATCAGAATAACTGACATGAGAGGGCCATGGAGAGAGAGTCGACTGTTCAAAATGTTTCATCCAGAGTTTCTGTTCCTTGAGTCTTCGAAGATAATGGTGGGGGAGGGAGGGGGGAATTGGTTCCGTCAGTTTTGTTGGTAGTGGAGAACACGTATTAATATTCCTTTATCGTATTAAGAGTTGTGGATGTTGGATATGACTCAGAGTATACTGTGTTTCATCCACTTGTTTAGTCCTCGAAACTAATATTTCTTACACTGTTACTTGTGGGGCTGTGAAGAGTGGATTCCCTCGGCAGCTGTAACACTTTGGAAGCAGTTGTTGTTGTTTATGGAGGTTAAATATACCCTGAACATATCTTTTATTTGGTTGTGTTAACTCAGGAAGACATCACATCACTGTTCCTGTATTTGTGGAAAGTCTCTTTCATCCGACAACACAGAATTTAGTAAAAACTGTCTTGTGTGTGGGTTGTCTGAGTCCGGCCAACTGAAAATTGAAATGGGAAAACAGTTTATTTAGCCAGAATAATACAAACACAAAGTGAACGACGACAACAATATTGACATGGCTGAACCTTTCATATGCTGGAGTACTCTTAAAGGCACAACCTCCCTCGCTGCCAGTAGTAAGCTTAAAGACCTCACTTCTTCAGCCGACGTAGTGCTGGAAAACTTATCACTGTTGGTAGCACATTCCTGGCAAACCCTTTTCCCTTGAGCTATATTAAACCTGGTACGCTTTTCTCCCGTCTGTTGTACTAGTAATGGAAGAGCTTGTGTCATCACGTTTCAGTAGACTTGGCTGTGCGGAATATCTTCAAAATATTACTCTCAAGTTTTAACCCTTTTGAGAAACAACTCAACTTGAGTCTTAGTAGTAGTGTGGATGATCGATTTTTTTTCTTAGAGATGTAAATTATCTTGAGGTTTACTTTGTGGATAATGCTTTGTGTGTTCTACGTTTTGGTCAGGATGGGTCACACAGGTATAGTCATTGAATGTTTATACTGTATACTTAGCCGCGGTGTTTGACGATAAATACGCTCCTGGCATAGTTATACTTCGTGGTGCGCAGTGATGCTATAGCCTGAAGTGCTGTTATAGCAGTGGTTCTTGCTGTTGCTGGGAGTGTTGCCGTTTTGGGAAGTGCTGCATTACTGCCAGCACGCCGAGTGTAGCGAGATGTGCTAAATAACGTGGAACGACCGCGTCTCCCAGTAACGTCCGCTGGTCTAGGGTCGATGGGTAAAGGAATACCGGTGGGCTGATTTTAGCACGAACCGATACAACAGCGACTGGGCGCTCTCCTGGGAGGAAAATCATTTCACAGTAGTAATAGTTATGGAACTTAAAAGAGTTACATTGAGGTACACATTATTGAAGAATTTAAAAATGTATCTATTAGGCGTTGATAATGATCGTAATGTACCCCATGTGAGTGACGGACGCCGTGAACGAAGTACCGGAAGATGGAAGAACCAGAGAAGAAGTTTGGAGGGAGGAGGAGGAGGTTGTCAAGGAAGTGATCTGAAGGACAGGTCGACAATAAGAGACCCGCAAGAAAGCATGGAGGGAGAGAGAGGTGAGGGACGTAGACTGAAAGGTCGGCTTTCGGCTTTGGGTGTTAGAGAGAGAGAGAGAGAGAGAGAGAGAGAGAGAGGTTATCCGATTACCGGTGCCAAATGGGAAGCAGTAAAGTAAGACGAAGGAAGGAGAGGGAGTTGATCTTATGAGAACTAAAGCCTCGGATAGGGAACTAATCGGCCTCTCTCTCCTTCCTTTCCTCTCACCTACGGCTGAACTGAAGACCAGGTAGAGAGCAAGAGACCCCTCCCTCCCCCCTACTACCTCCCTCGAGCTCGCCTTTAGGCTGCTGCCAGTAAAAAGCGAGAAAAAGGCTGACTTTAAGAGGTGCTGAACCTAGAAAATAGGAAAACTTTGGTAGAATTGCGTCCATATATCCGCTTTGTGCTGGGGTGTGCGTAGCGGCGTGTGTGCTTTGTCCGAGACCATGCATGTGTGTCCCTGGCCGCCCTCCGCCTCCTGCTACTGCTGTTGGTAGGGTCACTCTCCTGTGTGTTGGGTCGGAGAGTGTGTGTGTGGGTGTTTTGTGTGGATGTGGGTGATTTGTGTGGATGTGGGTGTTGGGTGTGGGTGTTGTCTGGGTGTTGGGTCGGAGAGTGTGTGTGTGTGGGGGTGTTTTGTGTGGATGTGGGTGTTTTGTGTGGATGTGGGTGTTGGGTGTGGGTGTTGTATTTGTTTGGGTGTTGGGTGTGTGTATGTGTGTGTGTGTGTGTATGTGTATACGAGTACCAGGAAATGCTTGTTGTGCATTTATAACATTGTCGACGTCTCGTGACATACGGTGATGACTCATGTTGACGTAGAAACTCGACAATGAAACCACGTCAGCGCCGCCCATCAAGTCTCCTGGTCGTCTACCTTGTTCATGTACCAGACGTTGTTCACCTTAAGGGCTGTTCTGTTCCACTACCTACCCCACACTCCCCACCCTATACTACCCACTCCATACTACCCACCCCCATACTACCCACCCCACCCACCCACACCCCACACCACCACCCACCCCACACCACCACCACCACCACCCCACACACACCCACCCCACACCACCCACCCCACCCACATACCTTCCCATCGCCTCACTATTGACGGTAATCTATCTCGGCGCCTTAAGTTCTTGTGGCAGTTATCTTCATTTAAGCGAGAAGGGTTGTTGATTACCTCCCGAACAGCGGCATTGACGAGGGGACAAAAATGGGGGGATAAGGGAGGGGGGAGGGAGGATGGGGGAGGGGGGCAATAGTGGGGTAGAAGTGGCCGTCGTCCCCCCCCCACCTTTCCTTCCCCTTCCTCGTTCCCCAGGTGAATAATGTGACGTCAGGAAGGTATTGGGAGGAACTGCTGGATGCCACTTAATACTACTGTCTACTGGAGGGGTGAGAGAGAGAGAGGGGGACTATTCTCTCTCTCTCTCTCTCACACCTACGCTTAGAGAATAGCTCACATACCAGCTGACTGCCACGCCCATTCCACACCTGATTGTCACGCCAAAGCTACACAGATTTTCATAGTGTGTGTGTCTGTGTGTGGAGAGAGAGGTCATCCAGGTCACACGGCGTCTGTCTGGAAGCTGATCATTTATTTAAATTTGCATATAAACGAGGTTCATTTAATGTCACCAGAACAAGTTTTACAAGTTTTATATTTGTGGATGGTCGTGAAGTTGACGTTGGTTGATTGCACGTAAACTTGGTGGTGGTCCGTCAGAGATACGAGAGAGACTTGCGACAGTGCTCGAATTCCTCCCCCGCCATTCCCCTCTCTCCCCCTCATCTCTCTCCCCCCCTCCCTCTCCCCTCCCCCTCCTCCCCCCTCCCTCCACCACACCAAAAGAATTAGATCCGTACAATTGATTTATCCTTCTTTAGATGGTTATTTTATGAAGGGTATATCTAACGGGGTTCATTTCACCAAGAGATAAGTTTCATTAATGGCGTCGAAATTGATCTGAGACTCTACCGGATTTTATTTTATTTATTTATTTTAATATTTAAGAATGAGTCTTGAGGGGGATTTTGGTTCATTTCATTGAGAGTTGTTATTATCTGATACAGTACGTGTATACTCAATCTTGGCTCCTGAGGGGGTGGGGTGGGGGTTGCTTCTCCCTACCACCCTACCACCAAACTACCCACCCCCCCCTCCTCTTGATCGTTTGGGGGGGAGACAAATGCCCCGGTTGTCAAATTTTATGGGCCTCGGCAACTATTTACCAAATATATTGCGATCACTTTCGTTCTTCTGGGGAGTTTTTTTTTTTTGCTGGTCGTGAGTGCTCTTAGATTAATAGGTTATCAGAGCTGCGTTGCTGGTTAAGACGTTGGGTGTGTCCTGCGTCCTTCTTCCCCTTACTCGGTATGTTTTTATGTGTCTATTTCCTGAGGAGATTTATGGGTCTAGGATAAATATTTAGGTTAATTGATAGTCAGATCACGTGTTGGGATCCTCTATGGGGGTGGTGGTGTGGTCTGGAGGGTGAAGGAAGACCTGGCTGCTTCCTACTCTTGCTGCTCCTTTTGCTCTTCTTCCTGCTCCTCCTCGGTGTTGGGAACTTGGGATACACGTGTAGAGTTTATCCCACCATAGTTTCCACACACGCCTCCTCTATGATACTCCACTCTACTCTTCCACTTCTCTCCTCCTACTCCTCCATGACCCTCCACTCCCATCTTCCTCTTTCATCACCCTCCACTCCTCCTCCTCCTCTTTCATCACCCTCCACTCCTCCTCCTCCTCTTTCTCCACTCCCCTCTTCCTCCTCCTCCAAGACCCTCTGCCATATATCATTTTTTTTGAGCAATTTATGTCGTGTACCCATATTATGTTGTCTCTTTCAGCTTATGACCCTGGACCTGACTTAACCTATGACCCTGGACCTGTCTTAACCTATGACCCCTGAACCTGACTCTGGACCTGTAACCTTTGACCCTGGACCCAATGACCTGGACCCTTAACCTATGACCCTGGACCTGACTTAACCTGACCCTGACCTTGCCTATGACCCTGACCTGACCTTGCCTATGACCCTGGACTTGACTAACCTATGACCTGGACCTGACCTAGCCTATGACCCTGGACCTGACCTTGCCTGACCTGGACCTTGCCTATGACCCTGGACCTGACCCTGCCTATGACCTCCTGACCCTGTCTATGACCCTGGACCTGACCCCTGACCCCTGGACCTTCTATGACCCTGGACCTGACCTTATGACCCTCTCTTCTCTCTCTCTCTCTCCTAGTTTCTGTTAGAAATTTTGTGTGGGGAGGAAGCATAGTTTTTGTGGCGATACATCATGAGAGAGAGAGAGAGAGAGAGAGAGAGAGAGAGAGAGAGAGAGAGAGAGAGAGGCGCCTCGCCTTATGGGGGACGTAGAGGAAGCAGGCAGCTATGGGGACGCAGAGGGGCTTTATGGGGGACGCAGTAGAGGGAAGCAGGCAGCTTTATGGGGGACGCAGGACAGGCAGCTTTATGGGGGACGCAGAGGGAAGCAGGCACTGGGGACTTTATGGGGACGCAGTAGAGGGAAGCAGGCACTGCTTTCGGCACAGAGGAAGCAGGCACCTTGCTTTTTATGGGGGACGCAGAGGAAGGCGCACCGCTTTAGGGGACGCAGTAGAGGGAAGCAGGCACCACGGGGGACTGCTTTATGGGGGACGCAGTAGAGGGAAGCAGGCACTCGCTTTATGAGGGGCACAGTAGAGGGAAGCAGGCACCTCGCTTTATGGGGGAGGCAGTAGAGGGAAGCAGGCATCTTGCTTTACGGGAGACGCAGTAGGCAAGATGATAAACGCGGTGTGTTACGGTGAAGTGCTCGTGAAAAAGTAGTTTGTCTTTTTTTTTAAGGGAAACAAACGGTGGTGGAATAATCGTCGTGTCAGAACTGATTTATTGTGCGTCTTATCGTGAAATGTTGATGAAGAAATTGTGTATTTTGTAAAGGAACGAAGGAAATGGGGGGTCTTGGAATGAGACAATGGTTCCATCTAGTATGTGAACGTCAGGCGCTGTTGTGTGCCTTTACTGGAGTTGTTTTATTGGTATGGGTTATGTAACGTGTGTGTGTGTGTGTGGCAATTAACCATCCAGTAGTAACAGAGGTTATTAGCTTAATTCATCGTATATTTATGTGGAAGTTAATCATGTTATAAAATAGGGTGCCACGCCCAGCTGATTGTCTCAGTGCCAGGGTCGGCAGATTAGCACGATAACAGCCTCCTGATCGCCCTGGTGCCACGGTCGCCTGGTTTTAAAGGTGCCCAACCCATCCAGTGCCGGTAGTGCCACGGTTGTTTGATTGTGATAGTGCCAGGGCCGTGTGATAGCGCTATGCATGTGTGGTTGTCGTGGTGCTAGTGCCATGGATGACTTATTGTTGTAGTGCCAAGGCTATTTAGATATTGTAGAGCCACAATAGTTTGGGTGTCAAGGTGCCAGGGATATTAGCTATAGTAGTGCCACGAGTGTCTGATTGTCTTTGTACTCTAGCCACCTAATTATGGTGATGCCGTGATCATCTGCCCGCCGTGGTGTCGGAGTCATCAGAGTGGGATAATGCCACGCTTGTCTGACTCCCTCATTGCTGCTCTCCCCTGACCGTCTCAATAACCCAGTTCGGTATAATCAGGAGTGCCGCCTACCAGACTAATGGCACTGTTCTCACTTAATTACCAAACCAGTATTATGGTGCTGTAAAGTGTGTTGGTGTAGTGAACTTCCTTCCACCAAATTCAGTTTCACTTAATCAAGTTGTAAAGTAGTTTGGGAGTTTACGAGTAAATAATTATCTTTACTACACAAATGTTGTTGTTGTGTTTATGTTAAAGTGGTTATTAAGTTGCTGTTTAACTAGGTTGTGGAGGTTGTGTTTTATAGTTCTCTCTCTCTCTCTCTCTCTCTCTCTCTCTCTCTCTCTCTCTCTCTCTCTCTCTCTCTCTCTCTCTCTCTCTCTCTCTCTCTTTCTCTCTCTCTCTCTCTCAGGTGCTCCAACTACCAAAGGGTTATTAAACTACGTTAATTTAGGCTGTGAGGTTGAGTTAGAATAGGTTAGGTTGGGTTAGGTTAGGTTCTCGAAATAACTTGAGCTACGAGAGTATAGATTTGCAATTAGGATGAAGTAGTCTTAGGTCAGTTATAGAAGATGGTAGATAAACTGTCAGACTAACTTAACGATAGACTAAATTAAGATGAATTTTACTAAGTCTGTATAATTGAAGTATAGAATTGATTAGATTTGATCAAATTTAACTTAGGTTTTATTAAGTCTTTATAAGTTAGAACTGACTAAGCTAGGTTGGATAAGGAGGTTAAGTCCGGTAACAGTAATCCAGACTAAGTTAGAACTGGCTAGGCTGGGGTCAGGTCAGGTCAAGTTAAGATTCTGGTATAGGGAACAAAGTGGTTACAGAGGTCATGTTTGAGAGCACCACCATAACTACACACTAGTTTGTTATCCAATTAAACCGGAGATTAATTTAACAACGGTGGTGAATAACTTGGCCGGTGGTGGTGGTGGTGCCTCTACTTTGCCTTTATAATGTGTCTGGCTTCCTCCTGGTGGTGTGGTGTGGTGTTGCAGGTGGATGGTGGTGTACACTATTAACACCAGCTGTTCCTCCCTATAGTGGTGCATGGTGGTGGTGGTGGTGGTTAGCGAGAGGCAAAACTAAGCGTGGGTGGGGCTTGCCTGACTGTCTGTATTCGCTCGCACACACACACACACACACACACACACACACACACACACTGTTGGTTGGAGACTCAGGGTAAGGTACAAGGTAGTGGTGGATTATGAGACAAAAATCAATCTTACCTGAATTTACCTGACCTAACCTTATCAACGTTTACCTTAATTAACTTATCATAACCGAAGCATACGTCACCGAATCTAACCTAACCTAACCTAACTTAACCTAGATTAACAGAGGCATTAACCTTGAGGACACATGACCCAGCTTGACATTTTTTTCACAGTCTATTAATTTCCTTGATGTTGTCTTGTCATTCAGTCAGGTGATTGTTGTGGATTTGACTGATGTTAATTTGTTATTTTACTGTGTGTGTGTGTGTGTGTGTGTGTGTGTGTGTGTGTGTGTGTGTGTGTGTGTGTGTGTGTGTGTGTGTGTGTGTGTGTGTGTGTCCGAGAGAACAATAGTAAACAACAAACTAAAACTCAACAAACCACATAATTGTTACACCTGATTGAACTCATTTACCTGTATTTGTTATTTCTAATTGAGTCATTGATAACACTAAGGCGTCGTGTTTAACGAATCCTACATTTTCTAATTGGGTACATTTGACAGCATTCTGGGAGCCTGTGTGGGTGAGTGGTGCATCTGCCATGTACGCCACACTAGGCAGACGGTGGACGAACGGTATCGCCTGGCGTGTCATATTGAGGGAAAGAAGACGCCAGGCACTCCAAATTACTCGTGCTGGCGTAAATCCATTGGTAATAGGTCTTGGGTATGTAACCACTGGCAGAAGACAGAGGTAGAGTTCGTCTGGCTTAGCTTCGATATATACCTGTCCATGTTGAGTAGGTGTTGGTGTTTGCCCGAGCTGGCGTTGTTTCTAGGATTCCAGAGTGTATGAGCGAAGGTTGTGTTTTGTGTTGAGAATACGAACCAGGATTACATGATGGTGTTGAGGATGGTCTCGGTGGGTGGGTGACAATAAACCATCCTAACACGGTGTAGTGACTGGTCCTGGAGTGGGTCAGGACCTTCTGTAGTGACTGGTCTCGGAGTGGGTCAGGACCTTCTGTAGTGACTGGTCTCGGAGTGGGTCAGGACCTTCTGTAGTGACTGGTCTCGGAGTGGGTTAGGACCTTCTGTAGTGACTGGTCTCGGAGTGGGTCAGGACATTCTGTAGTGACTGGTCCCGGAGTGGGTCAGGACCTGTAGTGACTGGTCTCGGAGTGGGTCAGGACCTTCTGTAGTGACTGGTCCTGGGGTGGGTCCAGGACCTTCTGCTTAGTGACTGGTCTCAGGTGGGTCAGGACCTTCTGTAGTGACTGGTCCCGGAGTGGGTCAGGTTCTGTAGTGACTGGTCTCAGGTGGTCAGGGCATTCTGTAGTGACTGGTCCTAGGTGGTCAGGACCTTCTGTGACTTCAGATGCTCCAGAGTGAGTCCAGGACCTTCTGTAGTGACTGGTCCCAGGTGGGTCAGGACATTCTGTAGTGAGCTGGTCTCAGGTGGTCAGGACATTCTGTGATGACTGGTCAGGTGGGTCAGGACATTCTGTAGTGACTGGTCTCTCAGGTGGGTCAGGACCTGTAGTGACTGGTCTCAGAGTCAGTCAGGACCTTCTGTGGTGACTGTGGTCTCAGGTGGGTCAGGACCTTCTGTAGTGACTGGTCTCAAGTGGGTGAGACAGCTATGTGGTGACTGGTCTCCAGGTGGGTCAGGACATTCTGTAGTGATGACTGGTCCCCAGGTGGGTCAGGACTTCTGTAGTGACTGGTCTCCAGTGGGTTAGGACCTTCTGTAGTGACTGGTCTCAGGTGGGTCAGGACATTCTGTAGTGACTGGTCCCGGAGTGGGTCAGGACCTTCTGTAGTGACTGGTCTCGAAGTGGGTAAGGACCTTCTGTAGTGACTGGTCCCGGAGTGGGTCAGGACCTTCTGTAGTGACTGGTCTCGAAGTGGGTAAGGACCTTCTGTAGTGACTGGTCTCGGAGTGGGTCAGGACCTTCTGTAGTGACTGGTCTCGGAGTGGGTCAGGACCTTCTGTAGTGACTGGTCTCGGAGTGGGTCAGGACCTTCTGTAGTGACTGGTCCCGGAGTGAGTCAGGACCTTCTGGATGTCTGGGACCGAGAGAGACCAAGTTGATTATAGGAGAGATGGTCTTGCTCCCTGGTCCCCTCCGCCTGTCAAAGACCTATATCATCATCCAAGTGACATAGTTGAACCGAGAGACCTAATTAGATACACAATTGCCACACCTTACGACAGACACACGCTAACCACCGATAGGAGAGACGTAGAATATAGTATGGAGGTTGACAGCGTTACAAAATGCACGCAATGTTGAACGTGGAAAAAAAATATGAAACAAACGCTATCGAATGTAGAATGTTTCGATTTTTTTTTCCTGGACTGTACACACTATACCCATTAACCCCTTCACTACTGGGACTCGACTTTTAATATTTGATTTGGTTAACAATAGACTATTTTATCCACCAGAGAGAGAGAGAGAGAGAGAGAGAGAGAGAGAGAGAGACCCCCGGCACACAAGGGGTCAATAGAATCTCTCCTGTAAGGGTTGACTGTGTTATTATTCATCGTTGACACCTTTGAATACAGTTAAGATCGCTAGTTACATATTTCAGGGTTGTGTATTACAGTGAGTGCCGTGCAGCTGACCTTAAAGGGGGGGTGACGTGGTACTGATGATTGGTCGCGTAGTGGGTGTTGAGGACGTGTATATCACCTGGCTTATGTAGAGCTCTCCCTCCATCCCTCTAGCACAGCCGCCCCTTCCCCTCCTCTTCCTCACCTACCACTATCACCTCCTCCACCACTTCCCCTCCTTCCCCACTCCCACGTCCCTCCTCCTCCTCCTCCTCTCCTCCTCTGATCCCAACTCACTCCCAATACTGTAGGCCGTTATCACCCAACTCTCCTCCCACCTCTTCCAATCTTCCATTCCTTCTCCCTCCCCTTCCTCCATTCCCATTCCCTCCTCCATCCCTTGCCCTCCCTTTAGCACACGAGGTCGTTAGAGACTAATCCTCCCTCCCCTTTTCCTCTTCCTCTCACCTCCCATCCCTCCTCCCCTCTCTTCCCTTTGCCCTCACCTATCCTCCCATAACAAATTGTTCTGGTTCAGTGACGTTGCAAATATTGAGACGAAGTCATTATTTTCGGGTGGCGTCATGTGTACCTGCAGTCTCTTGTGGTAGTGTTGCTTCTTCTTCTTCTTCTTCTTTCTTTCTTCTTCTTCTTCTTCTTCTTCTTCTTCTTTATTGTCTTATTATTTTGTTGTTATTTTTCTTCTTTTGTTCCTTATTTAATTTTCTTGTTATCTTTTTTATCCTAATATTTTTTTATTGTTTTCTTTTCGTCTCGTTTTTCTTTGATTCTATTGTTATTTTTTTAATTTACCGTTTTTATAATTACTTTTTTCTTCCTTTCGTTTAATATAATTTTATCACTTATTTTACCCTTTTTTCGTTTTCTTTTTCATATTTTTTCACTTTCCTGTTTTTTTCTTCACTTTTTATATTGTTTCTTGTCATGATTTTTTATTTTAATTTACAATTTTTATTTTTTTTTAACCTGATTTCGTTATTATTATTATTATTATTATTATTATTATTATTATTATTATTATTATTATTATTATTATTATTATTATTATTATGGGGCTAAAATACCCCATAAATACACTATGTTTGATTCAGTAATAATATATGCAGTAATGCTTTCATGATAGATAGATAGATAGATAGATAGATAGATAGATAGATAGAGACGAACTTACAGATCGAATAGATAGACAGATAGAGACGCAATAGACAGACTGACACAGGCGAAATAGACACACACACACATGCAGGCAAAGTACAGACAGACAGACAGACAGACAGACAGTTCAAATTACTGATTCTCTGCATACTAAATGAACTTAATCTGTAATTATTTGTCATGGAATTTACACCGTCTATATGTAGCTGTGACGTCATGCAAGAGTAGAGTTAGCTGTGACGTCATGCAGGAGTAGAGTTAGCTGTGACGTCATGCAAGAGTAGAGTTAGCTGTGACGTCATGCAAGAGTAGAGTTAGCTGTGACGTCATGCAAGAGTAGAGTTAGCTGTGACGTCATGCAAAGAGTAGGAGCAGTGACGTCATGCAAGAGTAGAGTTAGCTGTGACGTCATGCAGGAGTAGAGTTAGCTGTGACGTCATGCAGGAGTGGGGTTACAATATGCTGGCTAAGTAGAGGTAATTGTGTATTTACTTCCTTGGACTGGTGTGTGTGTGTGTGTGTGTGTGTGTGTGTGTGTGTGTGTGTGTGTGTGTGTGTGTGTGTGTGTGTGTGTCGGTTCTAGTAATGTGTTGGTTCTTATGGAGCAAAATGATGATGATGATTAATGGTAAAATAATAATAATTAATAAATAATAATAATAAGAAGAAGTAGATTATTATTATTATTATTATTATTATTATTACGAACCAACAAACTAAGGAGCCATTTATTCTCACCTTGAAACTAATTTTGACCGTTGTGTTGCTTGTGTTGGTAAGCCCTGCGGTGTTGCTGCTGTAGTTTAGTGGTAGTATTACAGGGTAGTTACAGCCGTGTGGTGGGCAGATATTACAGTTTTGCCACACTCTTTAATATCAGGCATTGGTGCAGTGTTGCCATAAATGTCTAGTGGTGGTGATGGTGGTGGTGGTGGTGGTGGTAGTGTTGCCATAAATGTCTAGGTGGTGGTGTGATGGTGGTGGTGGTGGTGGTAGTGTTGCTACAAATGTGCAGTAGGTGATGGTGGTAGTGTTGCCATAAATGTGCAGTGGTGGTGGTAGTGTTGCCATAAATGTGCAGTGGTGGTGGTAGTGTTGCTAAAAATGTGCAGTGGTGGGTAGTGTTGCATAAATGTGCAGTGGTGGTAGTGTTGCCATAAATGTGCAGTGGTGGTGGTAGTGTTGCCATAAATGTGCAGTGGTGGTGGTAGTGTTGCCATAAATATGTAGTTGTGTTGTGGTGCAGTGTTACCATGACTGTGAAGTGGTGGTGATGGTGCCATACACTAACCTAACCTAACCTAGGTAGAGTTTGATTATAATTATGACAATAAACGATGTGCAAAATTTATTGAAACAGAAAAATTGTACTTTATATATATTCAACTAATTTCCATTACATTATAGCAATGAAAACAAAACCGAAAGTTATCCCCTTTTGATAAAAACGTCATTTCCCTTTTAAGCTTCAAACGGACGATTATTCTTGTTCCGTGTGAAGTAATAAATATGTTAATAATGTGCACACTACATTATGAACTCTCATACATACATGGAGGGCCACACACACACACACACACACACATTCGGTATACATGGAAGGTCACACATACACATATACATCACACTAACACATGTGTCTGCCGTCACCCCCACACTAACACTTTTAATATGCAAATTCGGTCGCTTAAAAATTTATTGACGGAGTTTCATAGTTCTTTGTTGTCTGTCTTTGTCGGTGTAAATATTATGGCTGTGTGGCTGCTCTCCCTGGCTCTGTTATCTTTGTGAATGTCGAGGATAGCAGACGTGGTGTGTGTGTGTGTGTGTGTGTGTGTGTGTGTGTGTGTGTGTGTGTGTCCACGCCCACACATCTTCAGGAGGCGTGGGTGTGTGCGTGTTTGTGACATAGAATAGTTGACTCCTATACTGCTTTCTCTCTCTTTGTGACACACACACACAAGTCTGTATATTTTCAGCCATCGTACTGTCTATTAATACACCGTTTATTATTATTATTATTATTACACACACACACACACACACACACACACACACACACACACACACACACATATTTACTTACCTAGAATACCGCTATGGACCAAACTGATCAACAGACCCGAAATTTCTTAAAAAACAGAGGATTTAGTTAAGTTAAATTAAGTGACGTTCAGGTGAGGTTAGGTGATTGGTTAGGTAGTGTCGGGGTTGGTGATTGGTTTGGTAATGTTAAGGTGTGTAAAGTATTTAGAGGTTGATTAGGTTAGGTTTTGGGTAGATTGAATTAGGGTTGGTTAAGTCACGGTAGAGGTGGTGGATTGGGTTAAGTCATGGGTGTGTTTGGTTAAGTTTGGATTAGTTAGTTTAAAGGGCTTATTTCCTAAAGTTGGAATCGGTTGGTAAAGTTAGGGTTGATTAGGTTAGGTTAGGTTAGGTTAGGTTTCCTGGTGTGGTGTGAGTATTAGTGAACCCCATCAAATATTTTTAAATTGTGGTACCTGTTAATACTCTTCCTCGTGCCTAAGTACCAAGAAGTGTCTCTTAATTCACCAGCAGCAGCAGCAGCCTATACTGGGAACTGCTCCAAATTAATCCTCCACTTGAGTCACCTTCCGGGAATTCTTTGGGAGCCGCTCTCTCTTCTCTTGGGGGGGGGGGGGTTTTTGGGGGTGGTTTAGTGGTTACAGTGTTCAACTCTTGTTTTAAGGGTCGTGAGTTCGTTCCAGGTACATCACCCCTTCCCCCCTCTCACTGCCATCAAGTTCATCCAGTTGTGAATTGGTACCTGGCTTGTATAGTTAGGGTAGTGAAGGTAGTTAAAGTTCAGTACTGTCAGTTCTATGGAAGCAGGTGTTACATAGTCTGTCTTGTAGGAATAAACGCTGAGAATTTCTTGTCTTGTTTTTCTCATGGGAATTTTTAGTGTCGTATCAAGTCAGGTTCCGGGAATTTTGTATTTTTAAGTGAAGTTTGTCAGTGTGATGAGAGTTTTATTTATTTAAGATATTCTTAGACTGTTTTTGACTAGAGCCTCACATTCCTGGAAGATGATGTACTGTATACGAGTATTGTTTGTGACCTTGAGTAGGGACGTGTAGTTAAGGTGAGTGTGTCGGTATAATACACAGCCACGGTATTTCTTGGCGTCTGTGTGAGTCAGTACAGCACAGCCACAGACAGTCTTTGTCGGCGTCTGTGTGAGTCAGTACAGCACAGCCACAGACAGTCTTTGTCGGGGTCTGTGTGAGTCAGTACAGCACAACCACAGACAGTCTTTGTCGGGGTCTGTGTGAGTCAGTACAGCACAACCACAGACAGTCTTTGTTGGCGTCTGTGTGAGTCAGTCAGTGGCTTTGTCATCTCCATTCACGAGAGGAAGTAAACGAGAAGAGAAAAACAACAACGTAACAATATCTGGGGAATCCATCTTTGTTTCCTATCTTCAGTGAGCCAATTAGATGCCTTCACACATATCCATTTATGTGGAGAAATTTATCGTGTAGGAAGAACCTTTGAGCAACCTTCTCTGTGTCATAACTTAAGTGAGTCAATTAGATCCGGTCTCATATCTCCAGTTAGGGGATAAATTTAACCTATGAGCCTTTTGAAAATCCACCTTTGTTTCGTGTACCTAAAGTGAGCCAATCAGAGCGATGGTTAAACGTAAAAACTTTTGAGAATTTGGGAGTTCAAGTCTTCATTATTGAGCTGTGTCCTACTGAGTGAATGTTATTATTATTATTATTATTATTATTATTATTATTATTATTATTATTATTATTATTATTATTATTATTATTATTATTATTTTTATTTTTATTATTATTATTATTATTATTATTATTATTATTATCATTATTATTATTATTATTATCATTTTTATTATTATTATTATTATTATTATTATTATTATAGTTGTTATTAACTGTTATTGTTATTATTTACTGTTTCATTTTTTATGATTATTTTCACTATCTATCTATCTATCTCTATCTATCTATCTATCTATCTATCTATCTATCTATCTATCTATCTATCTATCTATCTATCTATCCTTCCTACTTTTACACTCACGTCTCTCCAACAATGAGGGAGGAGAACCAGTTAGTAGTATGGTGGGTGGTGGTGGCGTATGGTAGGTAGTATGGTAGGTGGTAGTGTGTATGGTATAGCTGGAAACTATTATGGTTGGTATGTATGGTGTGTATATTATCAACGTATGTATGGTACTTTGAATGTATGGGGTATGGTAGCAAATAATTATAAAGTATGGTACAATGGTGCATATTGGCTGTGGTGTCTGGAATGTATGGTAGCTGGGGAAAAAAGATACATATGGTCGGGAAGTATGGTAGAGTATATGCCAAACGAGATGGATTGTATGGTTGTGTTTGGTAGATGTATAATGACGGTGACAGAAAATGGTAGCGGGGAATGTATGGTTGGTGGTGGGAGTAGAGGCGGTGGTAGTGGTGGTGTAGTGGAGGGAGGGAGGGAGGGAAGGAGGGAAGGAGGGAGGGAGGCGAGCAGTATCACAAGGTTCGTCCAATCAATACCGGGGCCCGCCAGTTCTGACTCCACCAGGGCCTGGGATGGAGGGAAGGGAGGGAAGAGGAAGAGGAGGGATGGGGATAATGGGAGGGAGGACCCAGCCATGTTCCCTCCTACCTAACACACAAAATTTAACCCCCCCTCCCCCTCCCCTCCACTCCCCTCCACTCCACTCCCTCCACTCCATACAATAACCTTACCACATGGATCATAACTGTTGTGGTGGTAGTTGTGATTTGGTGAATGATTCAATAGCCAGAGATTATGGAGGAGAGGACCCACAGCCACACCACACCACACCACAACCACACCACAGCCACACCACGACCACACCATGACCACAGCCACACCACAGCCACGCCGCACCAACAACCTACCACATGGTCCGTGCTAGTGGTGGTTGTGGTGGGTGGATGGTGGTTATAGTTATGTTGGGTGATTGGTAGTTGTTGTGAGCAATTGCAGGTTGTAATTATAGTGGGTGGTGCTAGTTGTAGTTGTTGAGGGTGATTGTGGTTGTAGTTGTGAGTGGTGATGTTGTAGCTGTGGTTGGGTAATTGTGGTTATATTTGAAGTGGGTGATTATGGTTGTGGTGGGTGATTTTGGTTGTAATTGCGGTGTGTTCATGTGATTGGGTGATTGTGCTGTGGTAGTGGTTGTGTTTTGCAATGATAGCTGTAATTTGGTTGATAGTTCACCTTATGTCTCACCCCCCACCCCCCCACACACACAGCCAATCACACGTGGTCAGTATTGTTGTGGTGGTGGTGGTTGATTATGGTAGTTTGGTGGTGGTGATCGTGGTGGTGTGTGGTGGTGGTGGTGTGCTGGTGTGGTGATGGTGATGGTGTTAGTGTTAATTTGATTGATAATTGGGATAGTTGTTATGATGTTACTAGTAGTCTGGTTGATAGTGGTGAGTGGCGCTAGTTGGGAGTGGTATCAATAGTGGTTGTGTGGTAGTAGTAGAGTTCAATACCTGGATGAGGCTTAATTAACCTACCTGTAAGTTTACCTTCATAAGATGGTAACAGTACAGTATAAGGGTATTAGTGTTGTCAGTATGAGTGTGTGTCTGGGTTAGTGTTGTCAGTGTGTGGGTGTGTCTGGGTTAGTGTTGTCAGTGTGTGGGTGTGTCTGGGTTAGTGTTGTCAGTGTGTGGGAAGCAGAAGGCGGTGAAATTGGGAGTCGACGACCTTCTTCTCCTCCTCCTCCTCCTCCTCCTCCTCCTGAAGCAGTATGAAGCTAGGGTTAATAACTATCATGACGTGGGGGAAAGGTTATGGTACTGACGGTTCCCAATAGACTGGTGATACATAATATAATTTTTTTTAGATCACGAGCCCGTCAACCAAACACTACTACCACCACAATCACAACCACTACTACAACAACCACAACAACCACAGTCTCCCGGAATAATATGGTGGTTGAGTTAGAGATTAAAAAAAAATATATATGATTCGAGAAGAAGAGAGTAAAGGTAAGTTTGTTCCCTTCTCTCTCTTCTCCTTCTTTCTCCCTCCTCCTCTCCCTTCCCAGCACCTTCACCCTCACCACCCCTCACTCCACCCCTTGAGGCAGAGTTCCACAGGCTGGGGAAACTTGGGTAGCGTGGATGATGAGACTGGAACAACTGCACTTTTCAACCGAGTGGAGGGGGGGAGGGGTGGGGAATATTCCGAGGGGAGGTGTTGGATTGGTGGGGGATTGAGGGGAGGTGGAGGGGGGGAGGGGAGAGGTTGGTTTGCTGGGACTGGGGGAGGTGGGGGGAGAGGGAGGGAGGGAGGAGGGAGGGGCTGATTGTTATGTACTGGAGGAGGGGGGAGAAGGAGGGAGGGGTTGGATTGTTGGTACTGGGGGAGGTGGGGGAGAAGGAGGGAGGGAGGAGTTGGATTGTTGGTACTGGGGGAGGTGGGGGAGAAGGAGGGAGGGGTTGGATTGTTGGTACTGGGGGGAGGGAGAGGTTGTAGAGCTGCAGAGTTTCCTTGTTACAAAGTTGTTAGGGAACTTGGGTGGTATTTCTCCTATGATTGTTTTACGATTATTGACCGCAGATGGCCAATATGGCGGCCAATTTTCTTATTGTTGTTTTGATTTATATTTTATATTTATTTTCCTGGAGTTTGACGCGGAAAGTGGGGTCACGTGAAGATTAGACACCCCAGCTTATTTCAGTTGAAGATTAGACATTTCTTCGTAAAGTGGAGGGAGGCTGTCACTAGCTACCTGAGGGAGGCTGTCACTAGCTACCTGTGTGGCGGGCCGGGACGACGTCCAGGTGTCACCATCAACTACGCTTTTGGGTATTGCCAGAACATGTAGTGTGTGTGTGTGTGTGTGTGTGTGTGTGTGTGTGTGTGTGTGTGTGTGTGTGTGTGTGTGTGTGTGTGTGTGTGTGTGTGTGTGTGTCCGTCCCTGCCAGTTAACACGCATGTATATAATGCATGAAGTGAATTACATAATGTTGAGAATAAAACAAAGATGGCAGACAGGCGGCCATTTTTTTTTTCACATTGTCACTCTTAAAAAAGATACCAAGAAAGAAATTATTATCAAAATTGGTATAATAATAATTAATAACACAGTGACAAATGACAATAATGTACTATGATCTATTAGCGGCAATTTTTTGTTTTTGTTAGTACTTATTGTAAACAAACTAATATTTTTTATCATCATCTTTTATACAAGTTTAAAAAATACGAAAAACAAAACTATATGGGGATTTTTTTTTATTTTTTTTTTTAGTTTGGTAAAAGAAGAAACTGAAATGGCCGAGTGTTGGACGGATGCCTTCAGGGGACGGCTATTGTTGTACAGTACAGCTGGGTGTTTGTACTGGTGATGGTCAGGTGGTGATTGTTGTTGTTGGGGTGATAGTGATTGTGGTAGTAGTTGTTGTGGTGATGGTGGTGGTGGTTGTGGTGGTCGTCTGGTGGTTATTATGGAAATCGTTAGGTCCTATTCCTACACGTGCAACATCTGTGGACGGCCCTGCCCTGTCCCGTATCGGCCTCTCGAGTCACCTCAGAGCTCACCAACGAAGTTCCTTAATATCATAGCTGGATGATCGTCATACTCGATTCAAAATGACAGCGAAGTAGTAGTAAGTAGAGGTATGTATGTATGTACGTATGTGTGCGCCGAATTTTACAGTTAGGTCTATAAAAGAGGTCGAGTGTAGTGCCAAACATATTACCTAAAAACTTATGAATAGAGGAAACTACAGCGGGTTTATTGGCCCATACTAGGCAGTCCCGTTTACACCCAACCCCTATCGCTCATATTATGTCCAACTTATATTTGAAGCTGTCCGGCGTGTTCGAGTTTATGCTGATGTTTGGTAACTTGTTCCGTTCATCCACTACTCTATTTCCAAACCGGTGTTTACCGATCTCGCGCCTAATTCAAAACCATTATTCTGAGTTCGCTCCTGGTTAGGTTAGGTTAAGTACCTTCTTGTGTATCAAAGTCTTAGTATACACAGTGCTGTAACCCACACAGTCCCCAATTTATGTCAAGTTAGGTTTGGTAAAGCTCAGGTTAGGTTAGGTTAGGTTAGCTCAGCTCAGGTTAGGTTAGGTTAGGTTAGGTTAGGTTAGGTTACGTGAGTTTAACAGTTCTTGTCCTTTAGCCTCACGTATTAATAACAACTTGTCTATATCGGACAACACACACACACACACACACACACACACACACACACACACACACACACACACACACACACACACACTGTAAGAGCATTATTTAATATCGTGTGTAAATACCAAAGGCAAGTTGGAGGCAATATTGTAGGTTAAGTTAGTGAGGAGACAGTGGAGTTGGTGCCGGCCCTGGGAGTCCCTGGCAAGAATCCTCGTTAGTCAGGGTCGTTAACAAGCAGTTGGGTAGTTAACTAGGGTGGAAGATGGGGACAGCCGGACCTCAAGGACACAAGTCCTGCCTGATAACTCTGGTGGAAGTGAAATTATCAAGTACTGTATGTGGAAAACTTGAGGTGCGTGTTGGTGGGAGTTTTGTCGTGGTGTGTTGAGTTCGGGGAAGAGTGTGTTGTGGAGTGTTGCGTTGGGGGAAGAGGTGTTGTGGAGTGTTGTGTTGGGGGGGAGGTTGTGTTGTGCAGGTGTGTTATGTTAGGAAAGATTGCGGTGGTGTGTAGTGTGTTGTGGTGGAAAGTTTGTGTTGTGTTGTGTGGTGGAAGCTTGTGTTGTGTTGCGGCCGGTGTCTTGCTGCTCTACCTACACTCTGTAAACTTGGCATATAGTGTGTGGCCCTCGTTTAGTGCCACCTCTACCCCCACACATGCCACCCTCCCACACAGCGCCACCCTTCCCACACAACCTCACAGCACCACCCCTTCCCACGCAGTCACCCACTCAAACATACAGCCTCCACCCACCACTGCCACCCCTCCCACACAGCGCACCCTCCACACAGGCCACCCCTTCTCACACCTACCACCCTTCACACACTACACCCTCCACACACCCTTCCCACCACTACCACCCTCTCACACAGTACCACCTCCTTCCACTTAGTGCAACCCCCCACACAGTCTCACCCCAGTGCCACCCCTTCCCACAGTGCCACCCTTCCTACCACAGTGCCACCGTGTTCTCAGGGAGTTGACCAGATCCCCAGCTTGAGGCTGGCCTCAACCAACTTATGGGGGTATGATATTCTTCAGGTAGAATCTTTAAAACAACTTTAAAATAGATTCACGAACTTTGTTTTAACTTTTTCGTAAATTTAATCTGACTTTTTTTTCCGCTGCGTCAAATTTGAGGAGGAAAGGGAGACACGAGCGAGTAGGGTGTAGGTGGTGGTGTGTCGAGGTCAGGTGGTGGTGTGTCGAGTGTCGTGGTGGTGTGCCGTGTCAGATGCTGGTGTGTTGAGGTCAGGGGTGGTGCTGTGTCAGGTGGTGGTGTGTGTTAGGTGGTGGTGTCGTGTGTCAGGTGGTGTGTGTGTGGTGGTGGTGTGCGGGCGTGAGGTCAGGTGGTGTGTGTTAGGTGGGTGGTGGGTGGTTGAGGTCTGGGTGGTGGGTGTCAGGTATCGCGTCAGGTAACAGGGCAGGTAGGTGTGGCCGAGTGTCAGGTGGTGGCAGGTGTCGGTGTCAGGTGGTGGTGTCGTGGCCAGGTGGTGGTGTCGAGTGTCAGGTGGTGGTGTGTGTTAGGTGGTGGTCGAGGTCAGGTGGTGGTGTCGTGTCAGGTGGTGGTGTCGTGTGTCAGGTGGTGAGTTTCAGGAGGTCAGGTGGTGGTGTCGTGTGTCAGGTGGTGGTGTGTGTTAGGTGGTGGTGGTGTCGAGCAGGTGGTGTCACGTGGTGGTGTCGTGTGTCAGGCGGTGGTGTCGTGTGTCAGGTGGTGGTGTCAGGTTAGGTGGTGTGTGCAGGTGGTGTGGTGGTCAGGTGGTGGTGTCAGGTGTTTGAGTGCGAGTGTCAGGTGGTGTGTGAGTAGGTGGTGTGTGTCAGTGGTGTCGAGTCAGGTGGAGGAGTCAGGTGGTGGTGTGTGTTAGGTGGTGTGTCAGGTGGTGTGTCAGGTGGTGGTGAGGTGTGTTAGGTGGTGTGGTGGTGCGGTGGTGTCGTGGGCAAGGGGTGAGTCAGGTGATGGTGTGTGTTAGGTGGTGGTGGGCGAGTGTCAGGTGGTGGTGTCAAGTGGTGGTGTCGTGTGTCAGGTGGTGGTGTCGTGTGTCAGGTGGTGGTGTGTGTTAGGTGGTGGTGGTGTCAAGTGGTGGGTGTCGTGTCAGGTGGTGGTGCGGTCGGGTGTGCTAGGTGGTGGTGTGTTGGTGTCGAGTCAGGTAGTGGTGTCGTGAGGTGGTGAGCTGGTGGGAGTCAGGTGGTGTCGTGAGTCAGGTGGTGGTGTGTCGTGTCAGGTGGTGGTGTCGTGAGTCAGGTGGATGGTGTCGTGGGTCAGGTGGTGGTGTCGGGAAACAGGTGATGGTGCCGGGCTGTGGTGTGAGTCAGGTGGTGGTGCCATGAGTCAGGTGGTGGTGGTGATGAGTCAGGTGGTGGTGTCATGAGTCAGGTGGTGTCGGTCAGGTGGTGGTGTCGTATGTCAGGTATGTTGACCAATAAACATTGATGACTGATTTCACACAATAATGTGTTGAGTGCCAGGCAGTAAGACATTAAGTACCAGGCACTAAAGCATTAGAATGTCAGGCAGTCTACTAAATGCCTGACAATAAGCGCTTAATAGTGGATACCTTGAGTTCCATGCTCTGTCATCTCGTGTGCCATTCATTGTCACATTGGAAACGACTAATTATTATTTTTAATATCTTCACACAGATATGGTCAAGTGATCCCGGAAACAAATATTCGGTGAAGGCGACTAGACTGATATTTCACCTGTGTCCACCATTCGAGGCGCCGAAATTCACTCCATCGTATAGACGGTGACGCCGATAGTGCCGTGACGTGACCAGAGGCGATTTATCACAAGTGGTCCCTTACGAAGATGAAAGATGAAGGATTACGACTTAGTATCAGAGCATATGCTGTCTTAAGAGGGTGAGTATAGATTCTGTTAAGAATAATTATTTAGAGCTGTAGTAATCAAAAAGGAAAACAAAAATCTGAGGAAAAAGGAAACACATTTTTTTTCTCCTGCCGTCCACTGAGGCATTAGTACTGGTCTCACCGAAGCAAGATCACTTTAGGGGAGATGAAGGAAAAAGAGACTGCCAGCTATGATAAAGTTTGGGGCTGTCGAGGCCCACCTTGGGTGTGGGCAGGCTGGTGGTGGTAATACTGATGGTGGTAGGAGGTGGTGGGGGTTGGTAGTAGTGATGAGCTGCCTGACCACTATCACCACCAGCCTGGCCACTAGAATGAATACCTAGGCTTCTCACTCTCACTCCAAACTTTAATAAACAATATTGTTCTATCTGTTATTTCTCTTCTCTCTTCCTTTCTTTCTTTATCACAGAAACATTAATAAAGGAAATAAACAATAGATAAACACACAAATAAAATGTTCCGTCGGCTTCTGCTCTGTCTACCTGCTTGTTTAGTGACTTAATCACACAGATTTCTTGGCCTATTAAGGTGATGTTGTTAATTATCATTCCTGGAGAATTACCATCTAGACTCTCTCTCTAAGCCCCCTCAGTCCCCCCTGATATATATAGTCCCTTAATATATAGCCTCCTCTGATTATAGTTCCTCTAATATATAGTCAGAAGTCTTGATATATAGTCCCCTTGATATATAGTCCCTGATATATATAGTCCCTCTGATATATATAGTCCCCCTGATATATAGCCCTCTGATATATATAGTCTCTCTTGATATATATAGTCCCTTGATATATATAGTCCCTCTGATAAATATATTCCTTAATATATATAGTCCTCTGATATATATAGTCCTCTTAATATATAGTCCTTTTATATATATATCCCTCTGATATATATAGTCCCCTGATAAATATATCCCCTCTCTGATATATATATATAGTCCCCTCTTGATATATATAGTCCCCATATATGTCCCTCTGATATATATAGTCCCCCAATATATATAGTCCCTCTTGATATATATAGTCCCCCTCTTGATATATAGTCCCCTGATATATATGTCTCTTGATATATATAGTCCCCTCTTGATATTTATAGTCTCTTGATATATATATAGTCCCCTCTTGATATATATAGTCCCTCTAATATATATCCCCTGATATATAGCCTCTTAAATATATAGTCTCTTGATATATATATTTCTGATATATAAGTTAAGTATATAGTAGTCCTCTTGATATATATAGTCTCTGATATATATATATATATATAGTCTCTTTTTGATATATATAGTCCTCTTGATATATATAGTCCTTGATATATATCCCTCTAATATATAGTCCCACTTGATATATAGTCCATTAACATTATTATTTATACCTATATGTAGAGTATTTCCTTTTAACTGAAGATAAGACAACGTAGCAAGTCACAGTCGAGTCTCAACGCTATTTACGCTATTTAAAGTCTATCTACAACCAGCTATTGGTGTCGTAGGGATTCGGTTCGCGTCAGAGGTTCCTGGTTGACTCCATTTAGTGTTGGGGATGAGGAGTCTGAATTTTATTATTTTATCGTAGTTTTCAGCTGACCTTGCACCAATGTGTAAAGTGAATTTTATGTTATTGATTCCTCTTCAACTTTTCCCTCCATTGCCATTACCTTCATTGCCCTCCTTCCCCATTGTCTTTTTTCCTTCATTGTTTCCTCCTTCAATGTTTCCTTCCTGATCCCCCTTGCTTTTTTCATTCTACCTCCATTGCCCTTTCCTTCCCATTGCCCTTCTTTCTTTCCCTATATTGCCTCTTTCCATTATTCTCCTCCTCCATTGCTTCCATGTTCCAATATTTTAGCTCATTTCCGTCAAACTCTCTAAAGGTAACCATTCCCACGGGTAACTTTTAAGGCACTTATCTTTTACTTTTTTTAAATACATTATATCTGACAGCCACTCTCTTAAACAACAGGATTCTGCCGTTTTTATTGCAGCATCTCCATCAGATTAATTTTAAGGCGTCATTTCCAATTGGGTTTCGCAAAAAGACACCATTCTTATCTGAGTTCTATAGGCACCTATTACCACGAGGTTCTTTCTTAAACACCATTATTTCAGGTTCTTTTTCAGCCACCATTTCTGTTATGTGTCTTTTTGGCACTATTCTATAGTTTCAATATCTAGGCACCATTCCCATCAGGTTTTTTTAGGCATCATTTCCCTAAGAGGCTTTTGAGGCAGTATTCCCATTGCCTTTGAACTACCATTCCCATGAATCCTCCAAGGCACCATTCTCATCAACTCCCATTCGTGAGTCACCTTGCATCTGGGAATGCCGGGGTGTCAGCGTCTCACTTGAATGGAAGGTAGAGTGTCTAGGTTTCTTGGAGGTACAGAGCAGATTGGATTTGGTAGAGGAGGAGAGGAAGGTGGCTGGGGGTGTAAGAGAGAGTAAGGTGGATGGGGTAAAAGGGAGGAAGGAGGGGGTCACCTTTTGGCCGGTCCTGATTGGTCGTCCACAGGAGAACATGAATGGTCATTTTGACACCCGGATGATTAGTCGTGTCGGGATACAAGACGTTGTGTCGGATGGCTTCGATAAATGGGGTTTTAGTTATGTGGTCGGACGCTACCGGTATGGTCAGATATCGTATTATGATCGGAGGTATGGCTGAGTGTTGTCGGACGTTGTGTAGTGTCGCAGTCAACCAGGTATAGTGAGGGCGGGTGGGGGGTGGGGAGCAGGCGTGAGGAAATATGTCACTGTTTATCAGTCTAGGGAGCGAGGCGAGGCGTGCTGGATATTGCATCTTAAAATTTCATAAGATTTAGGAGTTAAGCTGAATAGGTCTGTATGAGCCCTCCTCTTCCTCCTCTCTTTCCTCCTTCTCCTACTTCCTCCACCACCCTTTTCTAGGCCTAAACTTCCTCCACTAAGGTTGTTTATCATGTCCCCCCAATTTACTAGGCTGTCTTTAGCTACGTACTTAGCGCTACGTCTGAAGGGGTTGTCTAAGTCTTACTTTTTCAAATTACAAGTTTGTTTACATCTTGTAGAGTCGTAGTCCGCTGTTCACCTTCAGGATTGATCTGATGATTACTACATTGTTTACTAAGTTTGCAAGACTGTATATAGCTGATCTAAGTCTGGTCGTGTTTGTTAAATTGAGTAGTGTTTTATCCCGTCGGTTCGCATGTCCCCTCACCCCGCAACCACGAATCTGCTGTATTCGCCAGTGCTTGTTGACTTCTTTCCCAGTAGGTGGCGTTGTACTATTCTACAAGAGGCTGTTCTGTCTTTGTTGCTCCCTAACCTGGTGTCATGTTCTTTATGTCAGGTTGTTGTTGCTCTCAAACTGCTTGGGGTGTTTTCGTCTTCCTGCTCATTTCGAGACTCTCACTGTAGAAGAATTTTGTCGAGGTCCTGCTTGAGATAATTAAGACTTTTAGTGGTCGTGTCTTATGCGGTGTCAGAGTCTCGCCCTTAAAGTGCTCCTAAGATGAGTTCTGAAGCAAAGAGGGCTGCATGGATTGCTGTGTGTGTATTTGCATCATGTGCGTTCAAGCATCATGTAAGCAAGATGCGGTTTCTTCCGTTTTAATCAACTAACATGCACTTCCATAGGCGGTACTGTGCATTTTTCCTAAACTTCCAGACATCTTCCACTACTGACAGAAATTAACGTGTTCTTCCCGACGCAGTTGTACCCAGCGGTGTGTGCCCTACCATTTAGGTCACTTACTTGAGATTTTAATATTTACCATAACCACTCCACTCCACCAATATTCACCACCACTATAACCTACTGTTAACACCCACCACCAATTCAATGTCTTCTAAGGGCGAGCAAAACAATTTAATATTTACCCGTGGCCGGGGAGACGAGGTGTTAAGGAGGATAGAGGGGAAACTTTTTGGTAAATAACGACCCCGTGTAAAAAGTGTTGAGATTGATGAGATGAAACTCTTGATGATGTGGTCCAGTGTGTGTGTGGGAGGATGTGTGTGTGTGTGTGGGAGGATGTGTGTGTGTGGGGGGTGGAGGATGTGTGGTGGGGGGGGTATGTAAGGGTGCATAAAACATTGAAGTAAGTATGGTGGAGGGATATTTGTGTCTGCCTGTGCTGCTAAGAGAATGATTGACAGTGGGTGGGGGAGGCCAGAGGACTGACGGGAAGTTACACCGCCATTAGACCGATCTAAATCAGATTGATTGATTGTGAACCACCAACAGTGACATCGCCTCACCCACACGCCCTCACCCATCACACGCCCACCCATCACACGCCCTTCACCCACACGCTCACCCATCAGCGCCTCACCCATCACACGCCTCACCCATCATGCCACCCATCACACGCTCACCCATCATACACACCTCACCCATCACACGCCTCACCCATCATACCCTCATCCCACGCCTCACCCTGATTGGCCACGGTAAGGCACACTGGACGTCTCACACACAAACAACATCCATCAGTCACATCAGGAAGGACACGCATGGGGATGACTAATATAAACTAAAAATTTTCTGAGGAAGATAGTGCTTAGGCATTACCTGAAGACAGACAAACCAGCATATTTCACCTGATGATTTAACACCATAAAGCTAACTTAACCTAACCTCTTTCAGGTAATGATTAGGCAAGTTTCTGGACATAGGGTGAAACGTGCCTAATCTTCACAGGTGATCTGAGTTTTGTATAATAATGAAGGAGATAGGAAGCTTGTTTACATGAATTGAGACAAGAGGTGGATATAGATAGTTAATTAATGTAATGTGTGGTATATACAGTATGTTCCTGTGGCTTGAGACTATATGCTACCCTCTATATGTATGTGTGCGGTGTTGTGTCTTCACCTCTCTGATACACATCTTCCTGTCCAGATTTCTAGTTTTGACGCCCCACCCCTGGTTCACATCTTGGGTCCACACTCTTCTGCCCACCACACCTGATGCCTCTGATTTTAGCCCACACTTTTTCTGCCCACCTCCTGACGCCCCCATCTCCCTCTGGGGGTCCACACTCTTCTGCCCACCATCTGACGCCCACCTTGGTCCACACTCCTTCACTCACCTCCTGACACCCCACTCTTCTGGTCCACACCTCTGCTCCAATCTTCCCGACGCCTCCACCTTTGGTCCACACTTGCTCCACCTCCTGACGCCCTCACTTGGTCACCCGTGGTCCACCGCAGCTGTTTCAATATGATGACGTCCCCACTGCCTCGTCACATGTTGCAGCTTCTCACATCTCATGCATGGTGTGAGTCGTTTATTATATCCGTGATAGGTGTGTGTGGAATGTGTGGGAGGGTTGGTGAGTGTGGAATGGGGTGGGAGGGCTTGGGTGGGAGGGAATGGGTGTGGAGGGCTTGTGGGTGGATTGGGTGGAGGGCTGGTGAGTGTGGTGGAATGGGTGTGGGAGGGTTTTGGTGGAGGTGGTGAATGGGTGTGGGAGGGTTTGGTGGGAGTGGTGAATGGGGGAGGGCTTGGTAGAGGTAGAAGAATGGGTGTGGGAGGGTTGGTGGGAGTGGTGGAATGGGTGGGAGGGTTTATGGAGTGTGGTGAATGAGGTGGAAGAGGATGGCTAGGGATGATGGTGGAGGAGGTGGAAACAAACAGGTAAGAGTGACAGGAAACAGCCAGCAAAACAGACAGGTGAGTGAGGTGGGAGGAAGTCAGTGAACAGACAGACAGACAGAGCTGTGACGCTGACGAAGGTGACGCCCAGGAGGGCCTTGGCTGGCCCCTGCAGAGATCAGGCATCTGAGATCACAAGTTTCTGGGGTAGTCTCCGGGGGCGTCTCGCCGGGTAGTTTTAGGGGCGTCTTCGTTGGCAGTCTCCAGGGGCGTCTGTCGGTGCCCTGAGGTGGTGCCTGCCGATAGCCCCAGGGGCGTCTCGGCGGTAGTCTCTAGGTATGCCCAGGTAGTCTCCGGGGCGGCCCCTGGGCAGGGATTTTAAGGGAATGCTGTGTACCTGGTAATGATGCTTTTATCAGTCGCTGTTACCTGATGGTTGTTAAGGATCTCCTGTCACTTTCTGTCTCAGGTGTTAGTTTAAAACAGTCGATATTTTAATGATTTATCCTAAAATACAGAAGGAAGAATATGTTTGTTATTGGTCTGTCCATCTGCTCAGTCTGGTGGTATTTTTGCTGAATGGGAACGTAAATTTGAAGAATCCTGGACGAATCTTAAAGGAAATTTTGAAAGATGTGTTATAGAACGAGGTGTGAAGCGACCAATTTCATGTGAGCGTCAAAGACTGTCTGATGAGCGAAGTAAGTTTTAATTTTTGTGTCAATGAAGATATTTTTGTTGCAACGTAAACTGAACATGCATCATAGCCTGAGTAGGGGCCAACAACATCAAATTCAAAATGTCTGTGTCAAAGGTCATGTCACAATTGAAGGTCAAAGGTCATAACATATTCCAGAGGAGAAGGATTGAAGTGGCTATATTTTGAGTGAAACTAGTGTAACTTTTTTGTTACCAGGACATAAGATCACGGTCAAAGATGAGGTCATAGGTCAAAGGTCAACCCATTGTAAGTGATATTGCAAGTGAAATATTGAATTAGGTATCATAATTAGTATAGTCTGTTTGCTTGTTTTTTGCGTGAGGTTAAAGTTTGTTACCCGCACTGCGTCTCATCAGCTCAAACATTAATATTCTGGTATCAAAGTGTTTTCTCTTGCTGAAAATATCCAGATTCTCGTGTCATGTTTGGCTAGGGGCAGGGAGAAAATTTAATGCTTTTCTTTTACTTCAGCGTGTTGTGTTGATGTGATGTGTTGGCGCTGTGGTAGGGCAGGAGGTGGTGCAGAAGCGTGCGAGAAGCTGTGATGTGTTGCAACCGTGCTGCGGGCTTATTGTTTTGCCATGTGCTGTTATTATGTATGTGTTGTTGTGTCATGCTAAAGTGGTTGCTATATAACCTAACCTTAAAGTGAAGCTAATCACCGTCTCTCTCCACAGGTAAAGAGTTCTGTGAGTTGTGTGAGCTAGATTTACATACCTTCACCCAGGCCAGTGAAGCTGTACATCGTAAATATGTTCTGTACATGTTCCAGGAAGGTGTAAGTACGTTGTGTCTGTTGTTTTAAGTAAGAATTGAACTACACAGCATATATCCATAGTTCAGCACAGAGCTTTTAGACAAGTTCCTTAAGGAGAAGTGAAGGATACTGAGGAGGAGGAGTTCTTTGTGAGATTGTTCACTGAATCCGGACAAACTTCTCGAGTTCTAACACTGGTATGAAAGTCACAGAAGATAATAAAGGATATAAGAAGGAGCACAGGTGGGTGGGAAGGTCTATCTGGCTCCGCTATGGCCACTTCAACCAACATAAAAGAAGATATGATCAGTTTGAGAAAGGACTTAAATTGAATTCAAAGTTATATCGTGGAGCCGAAGAACCAGAATTAGACTATTTTACTATTTATAGACACTTTGGGAGCTAATATTTTTGGGATTTGTGAGAGCTCTGGAGAAATGTTGTGTTAGAGAGGAAGTTCTGGGCCCTGCCTGCTGCCTCTTATTCTGTTTTGTGATTGCAATCTTGCACGTAAGCAATATTCGGCAAGAAAAAAATGGGCAATCATGTAGTTTGTGCCCGCCTGGCCGGGGCGCCTGCTGGAATATGCTTAGGTACCCAGGCTGTATACCTGTATATATCGACGTACAAGAGCATCTCGTGCTATCTTAAGGGTGAGTTGTAATAAGAGTTTGTTATATTTCCTATAGAGTTTTTGAGACTGTTTGTAGTATATTTTCGATATTCTCAGTTGCATTGCAGAAAGATATTCAATAGTGATACTGTATAAAGATATTCTTTATACTTGGGTCAAGTATAGGTAGAGACTGGTGTTCATGTGTGTAAATAATTATATATTAAATGACAATAATCTCTATGTTTCAGCATGTGTAATATAGGCATAAAAGTTTTTCAGATAAATAATACATATCAGGCATGGTACTTATCTGTAAGTTATATGGGAGTCTCTTGTATATATGGGTTCGGTTTTGTGAAATAACAGGTACTAGTTATAACCATGTATATATGAGTACTGTTAGTGATTTCTTTTTTTTTCACACGTACAGGTACACACAGTAGTGGCTAGGTATTTGTTGGTACAGGTAAAACAGATGTTGGCGGCGGCAACAGGTAGAGGTGTCTTCGATATAAAATTGTGCTACACTGGACAGGTCCGGTATTCAACATTAGATGCTGTTGTTGCAATGTCTTAACAGTGATCCAGCTTGAAGAAAGTTGGTAACATTATCGCTGCTAGCTTCTTTTCGGGTCTTAGAGAGAGAGAGAGAGAGAGAGAGAGAGAGAGAGAGAGAGAGAGAGAGAGAGTCTCTATTAGTAATACAGGAAATTAGAAGTTGTATTGTCTGAGACTTTATGAAAAGATCTTATAGGTTTTTAGGTCAAGTGGAAAAATACTATATCTTTTATATGATATCTTGGAATTATATCAAAATCTGACTGTTCAGTAATCAATTGGTTCAGAAAGTTAGACACTATCAAGAAAGTAAGACAAGGCTGTTTTATCCCTCAACATTATATATTATTAATGAGAGAAGTTATGAGACACTGAAGGAATAAAAGTTGCAATTGCATAGGCAAGATATCAAATAATACACTAAGTAGACGATATTACCTTTTATCTCAGACAGTGGAGAGACATTACAAACTCGATATAATATAAGCTTAATAGATGGCCACTCGATATAATATTTTATTAGATGTGGCCACTTATATAATATAGGCTTTAATAGATGTGGCCACTTCGACAGTAAGGGGTCATAGCACAGGATGTATACCGATATAATACAGGCTTAACAGATGTGGCCACTCAGCTGTATTCAGTTGGTCTCTGGACCTGTGGACAGAACCAAGGTGACTGCCAGGTCGAGAGGATGGGGGGCTAGAGGAGGAGGGGTTGAGGAGGGGGGAAAGTTAGAGGGGGAGGAGGGGTTAGAGGGGAGGAAGAGGGGTTAGAGGGGAGGAGGGGTAGTTAGAAGGAGGAGGTTAGGAGGAGGTGGGTTAGAGGGGAGGAGGGGGTTAGAGGGGAAGAGGAGGTTGGAGGGGTTGAGGGGGTTAGAGGGGAGGAGGGGTTGAGGGGAAGAGGGGTTAGAGGAACTGGAGGTTGCAGGATTGATTGTATTTTTCCCTCAACTGTTAGATAACTTTTAACTTGGTAAGCACCATAACCCATGATAGGATTATGTAACATACTGGGTGGGAGGGATTGGTGTGAGGTTATGGAGGAGTGTGAGGAAGGGTAATTGTGGGCTTTTTCCTTCGATTTTATGGATTTTTTTAGTTTTAAGAGACTGTATTTGGGTTTAAAAGCTTTGCAATAAGGTTATATTTCTCATTATATCTGATACATTTTTAGTTATTGAACTTTCATAGGTGCAGTTATTATTTCCTTACAGTAAAAGTGACAGGTTGATTAATGAACTTTCAGGTAAGTAAGATATATACTTTCCATCAAATTACCCCCAAAAAAATAATAAACTTTTAGCGATAAAGAAAACTTTTAAGTGGGAGAGATGTTGAAACTTTCTCTAAGATAACGAACTTTCAATAGAGCAAAACAAACTTTATTTAGGTTCTGAACTTTCTCTGGGGTAAATAAACTTACCTAGGGCCATAGGTTTCTGCGGGCGATGACGTGGTGGGTGATGACGTGACTGGGTGATGACGTGACTGGCTGATGACGTATGATGACGTGTGGTGGGCGTGACGCGGCGGGTGATGACGTACTGGTGATGACGTGGTGTGGGTGATGACTTTGGTGATGTGGTGGATGATGATGTGGAGATGACGTGGTGGGTGATGACGGACCAGTGGAAGACGTGGTGATGATGACGTGGTGGTTGATGACGTGGTACGACGGCGATGACGACTGGGTGATGACGGTGGTGATGACTTGCGTGATGTGGTGGATGATGACGGGTGGGTGATGACGTGGTGGTGATGACTTGGTAGTGATGGGTGATGATGACGGGTGATGACGATGGGGATGAGACGTGGTGGGTAATGACGCGGCGGGTGATGACGTTAGAAGAGGAGCCGGAGGGTGACGACACGAAGCTTAAAAATGAGCAATGGATGATAGTCGACGCGACGCGGGTGAAGGGTTGCAGAGATGTCATGGCAACGGTGGCGGCGTAAGATGTCATGGTAGCGGTTGATGCCTTTTAATAGCATTATTTATTAATTTATTTATTTTTTTTAGAGAGCGAGGTGAAAAGAATATAGGAGGTAGTTGGTTATAGTTCGAGTTG